>NC_082639.1:98089821-98390000 GCF_028023285.1 Balaenoptera ricei
TTGTGAGTCCACTTCTTTTTTGTTATATCCACTAGTTTGTTGTATTTTTTAGATTCCACATGTAAGTGATATCATACAGTATTTGTGTTTCTCTGTCTGACTTATTTCACATAGCATAATTCCCTCCAAGTCCATCCATGTTGCTGCAAATGGCAAAATTTTATTCTTTTTTATGGCTGAGTAGTATTCCATTGTGTATATATATATATATACCACATCTTCTTTATCCATTCATCTGTTGATGGACACTTAGGATGCTTCCATATCTTGGCAATTGTAAATAATGCTGCTATGAACACTGGAGTGCATGTATCTTTTCAAATTAGTGTTTTTGTTTTCGTTTTAGATATATACCCAGGAGTGGAATTGCTGGGTCATGTGGTAGTTCTATTTTTAATTTTTTGAGAAATCTCCATTCTGTTTTCCAGTGTGGCTGCATCAATTTACATTCCCACCAACAGTGTACAAGCGTTCCCTTTTCTCTACATCTTCTTGCCAACATTTGTTTTTTGGGTTCTTTTTAATGATCGTCATTCTGACAGATGTGAGGTGATATCTCATTGTGGTCTTGATTTGCAGTTCTCTGATAATTAGCAATGTTGAGCATATTTTCATGTGCCTCTTGGTTATCTGCATTTCCTGTGTGGAAAGATGTCTATTCAGTCCTTCTGCCCATTTTTCGATCATTTTTTTTATGTTGAGTTGTATGAGCTGTTTAAATATGTTGGGTATGAACCCCTTATCTGTCATATCATTTGCAAATATTTTCTCCCATTCAGTAGGTTGTCTTTTCATTTTGTCAGTGGTTTCCTTTGCTGTGCAAAAGCTTTTAAGTTTAATTAGTTCCCATTAATTTATCTTTGTTTTTATTTCCTTTACTTTAGGAGACAGATTCAAAAGGATATTGCTATGATTTATGTCAAAGAGTGTTCTGTCTATGTTTTCCTCTAGGAGTTATATAGTATCCAGTCTTACATTTAGGTCTTTAATCCATTTTGAGTTTATTTTTGTGTATGGTGTTAGGGAGTGTTCTAATTTCATTCTTTTACATGTAGCTGTCTGGTTTTCCCAGCACCACTTATTGAAGAGACTGTCTTTTCTCCATTGTATAATCTTGCCTTCTTTCTCATACATTAATTGACCATAAGTGCATGGATTTATTTCTGAGCTCTCTATCCTTTCCATTGATCTATGTGTCTGTTTTTGTGCCAGAACCATCTTGTTTTGATTACTGTAGCTTTGTAGTATAGTCTGAAGTCAGGGAGCCTGATTCTTCCAGCTCTGTTTTTCTTTCTCAAGATTGCTTTGGTTATTCAGGGTCTTTTGTGTCTCCACACAAATATTAAAATTTTTTTTGTTCTAGTTCTGTGAAAAATGCCATTGGTAATTTGATAGGGATTGCATTGAATCTGTAGATGGCCTTGGGTAGTATAATCATTTTGACATATTGATTCCTCCAATCCAAGAACATGGTATATCTTTCCATCTGTTTGTGTCATCTTCAATTTCTTTCATCAGCATCTTATAGTTTTTAGAGTACAGGTTTTTTGTCTCCTTAGGTGGTGTCTTTAGGATTTTCTATGTATAGTATCGTGTCATCTGCAAACAGTGACAGTTTTACTTCTTCTTTTCCAATTTGGATTCCTTTTATTTCTTTTTCTTCTCTTGTTGCCTTGGCTAAGAGTTCCAAAACTATGTTGAATAAAAGTGGCAAGAGTGTACATTCTTGTCTTGTTCCTGATCTTAAAGGAAAGGCTTTCAGGTGTTCACCACTGAGTATGACGTTAGCTGTAGGTTTGTCATATATGGTCTTCATTATGTTGAGTTATATTCCTTCTGTGCCCCCTTTCTGGAGACTTTTTATTATAAATGAGTGTTGAATTTTGTCAAAAGCTTTTTCTGCAACTATTGAGATGATCATATGGTTTTTATTCTTCAATTTGCTGATGTGGTGTATCACACTGATTGATTTGTGGGTATTGAAAAATACTTGCATCCCTGGGATAAATCCCACTTGATCATGGTGTATGATCCTTTTAATGTTTTGTTGGATTTGGATTGCTAGTATATTGTTGAGGATTTTTCTGTCTATGTTCATCAGTGATATCAGCCTGTAGTTTTCTTTTTCTGTGGTATCTTTGTCTGGTTTTGGTATCAGGGTGATGGTGGTCTCATAGAATGAGTTTGGGAGTGTTCCTTCTTCTGCAATTTTTTGGAATAGTTTCAGGATAGGTGTTAATTCTTCTCTAAATGTTTGATATAATTCGCCTGTGAAGCCATCTGGTCCCGGACTTTTGTTTGTTGGGAGTTTTTTAATCACAGTTTCAATTTCAGTACTTGTGATTAGTTGGTTCATATTTTCTATTTCTCCCTGGTTCAGTCTTGGGAGATTGTACCTTTCTAGGAATTTGTCCATTTCTTCCAGGTTGCCATTTTATTGCCATATAGTTGCTTGAGGTAGTCTCTTATGATCTTTTGTATTTCTGTGGTGTCCATTGTAACTTCTTTTTCATTTCTGATTTTATTGATTTGAGCTCTCTCCCTTTTTTTCTCAATGAGTCTGGCTAAAGGTTTATCAATTTTGTTTATCTTTTCAAAGAACCAGTTTTTGGTTTCATTGATCTTTTCTATTATTTTTTAGTCTCTATTTCATTTATTTCTGTTCCAATCTTTATGATTTCTTTCCTTCTACTAACTTTGGGTTTTGTTTGTTCTTCTTTCTCTAGTTCCTTTAAGCATGACGTTAGGTTGTTTACTTGAGAATTTTCTTGTTTCCTGAGGTAAACTTGTATCACTATAAACGTTCTTCCTAGAACTGCTTTTGCTGCATCCCATAGGTTTTGGATAATCATGTTTTCGTTTTCATTTGTCTCTTTCAATTTTGATTTCCTCCTTGATTTTTTCAGTGATCCATTGGTTGTTTAGTAGCATATTGTTTAGCCTCCATGTGATTGTGTTTCTTCCAGTTTTTTAATTGTAGTTGATTTCTAGTCCATAATTCTTTACTTTTTAAGAAGTATGTGAAAATTTAATGAGTTGGCTAAGCAATAATATACCAAGTGCATTATAACTGGAAAATGTAAAAATACACATTATTCACCATGTATTTTTGCTAAGCACATTTTTCATCTTCACATACCTTGGTCCTGAGTTTGAAATATCATGCTATTTTCCTTTTAAAAAAATGCCTATATGTCATATGAAGCAGTACTGACTTTATTCTGTACATGAAAGGGGTCATTAAAGTTTTTTTTTTTATCTAGTGAATGACACACTTAATACCTTCTATATATCATTTATACATAGTTTTTTAAAGTACAGCCTTTCAGAAGCATTTAGTGAAAGAGGCCAGTTACCAAAATGATTCCCTAGTAAAGTTGTAGCTGGCAGAGGGAAGTGGCTGGAACTTTGTCATGAATCTACTCTGAAGCTTTTGACCTATGCACAAGCCCAAGAAGGTTCCAATTTCACTTGTATGATTTAATGTTTCTTTATAGAAGTAAATTCTTAAAGGGGAACTTAAGAGCTACAGAGGATATGCTTATAGCAATAACTCCCACTTACTGAACACCAACTTTACACCAAGCACATATTTCCTCTAACCATTGTAACAGCTTTATGAGGCTCATTTAGCTTCTCCATGATCACATAGTCAATAAAAGGCAGAGCTGAGATTTCAAGTCTGGTTTGTCTGAACTCAACTTCTGTCTAACCACGACCTCCTCCTCTAGGCCCTCTGTGTGCAAGCTCTCTTTGCTTCAATGTTAAAGAAAGTATCAACTTTAATGATAATGACAAAGAGATTTATATTTGATTTAATTTTATAGAAAGGTATTCTAATTGCTTTTATCATACTCCTAGTTTTTTTCCTGCCTCCATTAAAAAAAAAAAAAAAGTAACCATGTATGCTCCTGCCACCTGGTGGCAATATTTCTAATTTACAAAAAAAGGTTCTAGAAACGTTGAAAGGAACCTTTTATGTGGCTCTTCAAATTCAAATTAGAAAGTGACCAAAGCACATAGCATCCACAGCTTGCTTTCCTAGGTAGATACAGCTGGTGCCTGCTCACTAGTCATGCCCCTGTGAGCCCTTACTATCCATGTTAGATTAGCCAAACCATCTCCTTGCCAGCAGTTCCTAAGACTTCTCCCACTGCACATCTGTGTCTCTGGCCTCTTGTCAACCCACACACTCCAGTCTCTATTAATGCACATAGAAAGTCTTCTTTGCAGTATGATATTAGTACCTAAGCTCTCTGACTCTGTTCTTTGCACAAGTGAAATAATGTCTTAAAGCACAGAGTGACCTCTAAGTTCTCTTAGATAATCATTTGAGTGATTGTCTTATCTCTCTCACTGTTGTTTAAAGTCTTGTAGAAACTTTGTTCCTGAAATACCAACCTACTGCCCATAGCACAGTGGCTTCCACTCAGAATAAGTACTCAGAATTTTCCACCCAAGAGAGGAAAGAGGGGAACATTACTCAGGCTTCTGTTCCCCATTAAAAGTGTTGCACAGGCATCTTCTCTTCAAGGCAATGGGTCTGTTAGGAGACAAGCACTGACATTGCTCCTTGACAACTGTGGTTCTTTCAGACCTAAGTAAAGTTGTGTGATGTGCCATATCTCTGTGGGAATTGATCACAGTGTGTATAAAAAGACCACTGTTGTGGCCAGTTGTTCTTATCACAATAAGTATGAAGAGTTTAAAGAGTTGGGGTGGGGCATATTCAGCAGGTATTATAATTCTTATGAAGCATCATTCAAGAACTGAAAAATTCTTCCATTTCTTAGTTCAGGGTTATCCAGTCTGAGTGAGGGCACCCATCTGGAAAGGTAGCGCAAAGAAAACAATGAATTAGAAGGAGGTGCTTGGTTCTATGGCTCCCTGACCTTCAGAGAATCAGTAGGGAAAAGCTTGCAATTAGGCACTGAAGGCTTTGGGGTATTGCTTATCTAAGCATTTGCTACCACTGAGTCCTTTGATTATTATACTGGTGCCATTTTTGAGGGCTTGCAAACTGAGCTTTGTGAGGAAGATGCAAGGGTGAAGTTTTTATTCTACCAACAATGAACAGACTGTATGATCATGAAACTTAGTCCCCTCAGAGTGGATATTTCAAGAATGATTCTAGCAGTTTGTGTACAATACAACTTTTCAGTTGTTAATTCATAATTGTCTAAATTACTATGGTACAATTATAAGTTCTTAAGTTAATGAAGTACTTACCAACCACTGATACTGGGTGGTAGGAAGTGAGGTCTGGAAAGGCTATAACTTTAGTACTCACTGCTAATCTGCCCTCTATTGAGAGCATCCTATGTGCAGAGATCAGTACAATCTCTTCTCCAAAGTCACAATCTCCCCTCTCCAGAGATTATAGTTCCCCTTCTTAAGATGTTAGTGAAAAATTGGGAGTAGGTGGAAGCTATATTGCAGTGAAAAATTGAGGATGAGCATCAAAGGAAATCAGCAGAAAATAGTGCCTTATTTCCCACAAAGGGGTCCCCAATTGATGGTAGTTAAGTCTAGGGACATGAGTAGCCACCTTCAGTCATTTCCAATAAACTCCCAGCTAAAGTTATGGATAATATTTTCCCAACTTGAAGACCTGATCTAAATTCGGGAGCCAGACTTACTGGGTTTGAATTGCTGCTTGCTGTATCCCGAGGAAAAATCTTCTTGTGGTCCATGTTGTTGTAGGCACTGAGTGAGACCCAGGGAAGGCATGGGGCAGAATTGTACTCTGCAGGACAGCATGCTCCATCAAGATTCTAGAGATGGGGTCTGAGTTCAGATCTAACATTCTAACTCTTCCTTCTCACTGTTAGGTTAGCCTCTATCCTCAAGAAATGTCAAAAAAAATAAATCCATACCTCCAGCTGATCTTAATATGTCAGAGAGAGCGAAATACCAGGTGTTTTATATACTATAGTTCAACAAGCATTCACAACAATACCATGAGTTATATTAGATTTTGTCAGCTCCAAACTCCTACCTTAGGAATTCACCCTTCCCCTACCTCCACTTCCTTCAAGAGAGGCAAACCTTGTTAGTGCTCCCTGACTCACTTCCGGTCTCAGTGATGGGTACATTATTTAGGCCCAGAAAAATTTTGGAGCCTCATTCCCTAGAAACAATGACTGATACCAGGATTAGCACATGACCCTCATGAGGCCACCAGGGTCTTTCTTGCAATTGACATAGAGTTATCATGTGAGATAAGTATTCCTTCCACTGGGAAGATATTACTTTGGGATTCCAGCAGCAATCGACTTGATCAGATGAAGAAGATTGTCTGCAAAATTAAAGGAAATAAAAGCAAGCAGAAATTGTGTGTGTGTGTGTGTGTGTAAGAGAGAGAGGAGAGAGAGAGAGAGAGAGAGAGATCAGCTCTACTGACCACCCCAGAGCAGGTACAGTGGGGTAAAACAGAAAATGCACATCTTCTTCTTGGGTTGTGTGATTTCTCAGCCTGACAATTATTAGCATCATCTTACTTTAAATTTGGATTCTGTTCATATATTTCTATCCCTGCCATGCTTTGGGGAATTTGTATTTCTAAAGCACTCTAGCTTAGCCTGAAAATTCTGTGATTTTTCAAATCTTAAAACAACTCCTCACCCCCCAAAACTGCACCATCAAGAAACAAGCTACATGGTGATGGATGGAAACTAAACTTTTGGTGGTAAGCACACTGTAGTGTATACAGAAGTAGAAATAATAATGTTGTACACATTAAAAAAAAAAAACAAGCTACAAATACTGCACAGCCCATTGGAAGTGTAGACTCTCCAAAGCCTACTTCAGAAGTGGTCATGAAGGAAATGGGCAAGAGAAGGCTCCAAGAAAGCAGTCAGGAATATGGCATGCATATCATGTGCCAGGCACTCTTCTAAGTGTTTTAAGCATATTAATTCACACACTGAGTCCTCACATTTACCAACAAGGCAACTGAAGCATGAAGAAGGTAAGTAACCTACCCAAGGTCACAAAAAAGCCAAGATCAGAATAAACACAGTCTGGTCTGGATACACACATTAACCACACACTCTGCTTCTTCTCTGAAATGGACAAGAGATTCCTATCAGAGAGAACTAGGGGCTGGCAGGTGAACTAACCAAAGAACTCACACCCTGCCAAGGAGGGAGTCTTTGTAATTCATAGTCAACAGGATATGAACTTTGTAATGTTTCCCATTCTTTTATTTTTCCAAAGGGAATTTTTACTGGGGGAGATGAAAATAACTTGCCTTGTAGTTTATAGGTTATCAGGCCATGGGGGTCAACTTAGGACATAATCACGAGGACTGTGTACCACCCAAAAACCTTGGCCTTTGAGCTGCAGGCAGTAATTGAAGGGACTTTGGAGTCAATTTCCAGGAAGATAAGTGGTTTCTAAACATAAAAGAAGGGTTTGCACAGATATTTGAATGGCCAAAAGGGCAGATGTATGGCAAAGACTGCTATTTACCCCCAATATCTGTCCTTACTTTTATATACGTCATAGTATAAAAATCCTAATATTTACCTGAGTCCATGGCCTACCAGAATAAAACCAGTATTTGTCAGGTTTCATTGCAGAATGAGTTCACTTTCAGAACAAGCTCACAAGAGAATGTGTGACCTCAACATTGAACTCCCCGCTTCCCCTTTACTTGTGACCAATACAGGGTAGAACCTTGACTGCCCACTGATCTATGTTCTGAGAGGGATGATGAAGTTGGAAGTCCCAACCAATTTACAGCTAAAAGATAAGTTCCCAGAAGCTTATAAGATTTTTAAAATATAGAGATAAATAGAAACTGCCAGACACATTACCCTTGAATAAAGCACATGTAGAAAAGGGGACAGAAAAAAAAAATCACAAAGATTCACCAGAAATATTTATTGTCCATATAGGAGCTAGTGGAAAAAGCTCCACCTCTATCTCTTTCCTATATTATAAGAAAGACCAATTAAATATATAAGCCCTAACCTTTAAGGAAATGAGCATAGGGTTTATACAAAAAGTAGAAGAAGAAACAAGATAATCCGGTGTCCAGAATGAAATGCCAACCCACCTCTATTCCATCAAACCTTAATACGAACATGGAACCCTTTGATCCAATCATCCTATCAAAGCACGTGCACACACACACACACACACACACACACACACGTAAGTTTAGCTTCTCTTAAACACAGGGATGTTGAGCTTGTATGGTAGGTTATTGCGATAATATCCTCCAATTTATTTTTGCCTCCCTGTATCCACTTGGATAATTCCCTACCATTCTAACTCTGGGTTTGGTCATTTGACTTGCTTCGGCCAATGGAACAATAGTAAATATAATTCAAGCAGAGACTTAAAAATTAATTGTCTATTGGAGATTTCTCTCTTGCTTTCTAGTAACAATGAGACCACAACCATGTAAACTAGCCAGTTGAAGAATGCAAGGTCTCATGCAAAGAGACCTCAGTCAGCCCAGCTGAGGCCATGATAAACAAGCCAACCCCAACCCAACCCACTAGCTGACTGTAGATGCCTGAGCCATTCCAGCCATGACCAGCCAAGACCAGTTCAGACCATAAAAACCACCTAGTTTTTCAATTTAAAAAAAATAATAATTCTTCCAAAAAAAAAACCACACACCTAATTGAACACAGCCTAAATTACCAATGTTTAGAATTATAAGCTAAATAAATAGCTGTTTTGTAAGCCACTAAGTTTTGAGGTTGGTTTTTCAGCTTAACTGATTTGGGATTTATGCTGTGGCAACATGGTCCCGGGGACACGTGCCCACACATGTGTGGATACAGTCTTCACCTGCTTTAATCATTTATGATAGGTGCCTGCTCCCACAGGTATTTTAATGAGACCCTTATCTTAAAGTCTTGGAGGCTGCACTTCCAAAAGAAAAGGTAACATTGGTGGTAGATCTGACACTCACTAGCATCACTGTTTCCCAGAAAAGGGGGGTTAGAAATTGGTCCTGTGTCTATATTGACTATGAGGGTCAATCATGCCCAGGAAAATACTCTGTAGGAGGACTGCAGTGTGTAGTATAGGAACTGGTGTTTCTGGAGGAGACCTAGGAGAAGTTTGCAGGTAACACAAAAAAGACTGCTTTTGTCTTCCCCTCCACCACTTCTTATGGAGAGAATAGGTGGGGGTGTTTTTTCAGAGACAATTAAGACTTTACAAAGTAGGGAATATAATTGGAAGGCACAACACCTTCCTTCTTCTCTCAGCCCCCTTGAGGAGTATGGAAAACTTCTCTAGAGGAGATTCTGGCTCTGACCAACAGTGAAGTCAGCAGTTGTTCACGGCAGAGAGGGAAGCACATAGTGGACACTGGAATCCACATCAGCATGGGCTAGACACAAACTCCCTCTTTCCAAAAATAACAGGAGAGGAAAGTGAGCTTGAAAGGGAGAAGCTGACAACTGGCTAGCACAGGTCATTTCAAGAAAAGAACTTCAGAGAACTCAAATGAATTCTTATGCTTCCAGTTTATTCAACAGAAAAGAGATGAACTCAGTGTGGCCTGGGGCCTGCTTTGTCCCAAGAATGGTTTATGAATGGCTGGGCACAAGCAGCTTCTGTCAGGGGACCCAGAAGAAAAGGCAAGGACTTTCCCCAGTTTCTGCCAACAACAGATTTTAGGATCCTCGGTCCACAGCAGAGTTTTCTGGATTTTCTTTCTTTAGAGAGAGAGGACTCATTGGAAGGGTTACTGAATCATCAGAGGAATGATTTCCATCAGTGGGAACAAAGGGCTTGTCAAAAGCAAGAGCAGTGTGTCCTGGGGGCGAGATGACAGGACCAGAGAGCAGCATCCAGTTTTCAGCTTCTGTGTGAAGACCAAAGTAACCCACCAGGGGGTCAGGGTCCACCTCAGAAGTCAAAATCGCCTCTCAAGAGTCTCAGTCTGCCCAGCAGGGGTGACTGTCATCTTTCCTGAGGGGACGGTCATCTTCTCAGGGGCTTCAGCCTTCCTTCTTGGGGGCATGATTTTCTCTCCAGTCTGAAGATGCACAGGAGCCACAGTTATCCCTCCAGGGGTCACAGCCTGGTGGCCCACAGAGGTCATGGTCTCCTCTCCAGGGGTCACAGTCTTCCATTCTGGAGTTACAGGGTGCTTTCCAAAGGACAGAGTTTCCCTTGTAGGGGTCACAAGCCCACCTCTGGGGACTGTGGTCAAAGTTTCAGACTTTCTATGGATCTCCGTGGCCACAGCCTCTCCTCCGGGGGGCAAGATCCCCAAATCAGTGGTCAAATCCTTGATCACAGTCAGCCTTTCAGGGCCAATTCTTGAAGAATTCACAGTAGTTGAGAGCCAAAATTTTGGTGAAGGAGTTGAGCTGAACTCTAGAGGAAATCATCAGAAAAGGTTGAGATTCCTACCCCTTCTTTCCCATCCTACCACTGGCAGGACTAGACCCACTCCAGGGCTGAAGTACTTGCTCCCACACCAGAATTGGAGGATTTCCTAATGCACCCACTTGAGGACATAGACAAAATCTCAACACATAGAAGCCCTGCTCCCCTACCTCATCATGGTAACATGATCCCAGGGACCCATGGGCACTCAGTGGGTCTGCTACATTTCCGGTGAGTAACCCCAAGGGCGAGTCTGCCAGTTCTCTATGCTTAAGCCCTTGATTTGACCTTTGCACCTTGAGCAAGACCTTGCCCCCAAAGCCTGTTTCTTACTTGTGGAATCCTCAAGGAGAACCCTTTTGTGTCCCCCATTGTGGGAGGCACCAGGAACAAGGCTGAGGGCAAGGAAGCTGCTCTAGACAGCATGCTGTAAAGAATTGGGTTGGATTCCCATTTCCACCTCTGACTTGCTGTATTATCTTTCTGAGCCCTAGTCTCCTCACAAAATGAGGGTTATAGAACATCTCCAAGACTGTTGCAGCTCTAGCATGCCAGGTTCCATCTCCTAACTGCCAAGGCAGTCTCTACTATCAAAGAGATATCAAAAAGAAACCTAATTTCCTTTTCTGGCTCTTGTCCCATGAAAACAGGAAAAAGAAATAGAGAAATAAATTAACATATATTGTGTTCACTATGAGCCAGCATGTTTTCATTCCGTATCTCATTTAGTTTGTATCATGTCCTGAGTATAAGGATTACTCCCATTCTGTAGATGGGTAAAACAAAGCTCACAGAGGTCAAATAGAGCATGCATTCAAACCAAGATCAGAAAGCAGACTAGCATGGCATCAAAGCTTATTGTCTTTCTTCAGTGTCATGTTGCCTCACCAAAGCCTTTAGATCTAACAGAAAGCACGCACCAGTAGCTGGGTGTGCAACAGCCAACCCCAGCTTCCAGGTCATAGCTACTCACCAGCCTTCACCAGGAGATTATTCAATGTGTAGACAAGGGGGAAAGGGCCAGTGCCACAGAAAGTGCCCCTGACGTCATCCAGGTCCAATGTCCACACCATGGCCCCCCCAAAATGCTCTCTCATTATGAAAAATGCCTGAAAAAGCAGTAGTCAGTCAACCCACTGTACTAGGTACAATGGCAAAAACAGATGGGCTCTCAGAAGGCAATATGGCAGGATGGTTAGGCATGTAGTCTGTATTTGAATCTAGCCTCTACTGCTTATCAGCTATGGGATCTTGAAAAAAGTTACATAAAGCTATGTCTCTTAGTTGCCTCATGGGTAAAAAAAAGTGGATAATAACATTTCCAACATTTTTAGGATCCAAAGAACTCCTACATGCACATGTTACAACATGGATGGAATTGGAAGACATTATGCTAAGTGAAATAAGCCAGCTACAAAAAGACAAATACTATGATTCCACTCATAGAAGTACTTAGAGTAGTTAAATTCATAGAGATGGAAGGTAGAGTTGGGATTAGCAGGAGCTGCGTGAGGGAGGAATGGGGAGTTGTTTAATGGGTGTGGAGTTTCAGTTTGGGAAGGCAAGAAAGTTCTGAGATGGATAAGGGTGATAGTTACACAACAATGTGAATGTACTTAATGCTACTGAACTGTAACAAAATAGGTAAAATGGTGACTTTTATGTTGTATATATTTTGCCACGATTTGAAAAACAATTTTTAAATTCCTACATGTAAAACATTTGGAGCAATGCTTTGCACATAGTAAATGTTAAACACTGTCTCCCCAGCCTGCTAATCACCATTATCATCATATTAAATGACAGATATTGCTTTATTTTTTATAAATCACATCAACATACCTTATACCATAGTGACGCTAGAAAGGAGGAGAAGAGCAGATAATATTGTACATTTTACACATATAAGAAATAAAGGTTTTTATCCATGATTTTTTAAACTTCAGATATAACTAAAAGGCATATGTTTAGCCTTGAATCCAGGTTTTATTATTACTTTATGAGTGTTTTCTGTAAGGCTGATGGAAAAGACACAATCTGTCATATCCAAACAGCTCCAAGGCCAAATCAGTTGGCTCCTTCTCGGCTTTACTTTTCCCAAATGTAAAATAAGAATGAACCCCATAATTGTTAAGTTTGAAACTGAAGATTCTGAGATTTTTTTCTACTTACAGGCTAACAAGTTAACCTGCCAGTTTTATAGTTATACACACACACATACACTCACATACACACACACACACACACACTCACAGACGGTACAGACAAAGGCCTCATGGAAGCAGAGGGAAACTCTGTGCTGGAGCAAGAAAGGAACAAGGTCTCACCTTGTAACTGAAGCTGACGGCATCATCATAGCCAACCCACTCCTTCCCCTTGTAGGCATATGGGACATACTGATCATCAATCCAGCGCTTCTTCGCTCCCCAGATGAAGGAGCAAATCTGCCAAGAAGATCACCAGGTCAGTTCTGTGAAGTGCCATGGAGGGAAGCACCAGCAAGGATAAAGAACCCAAGAATCCCTCACCAGGGAGTGAGAAGAAGGTAGACCAAAGAGGGGGTGGGGAAGCCACTCACAAGGGACCTTCTCTCTATTCTGCGAAATTCCTACTACCACACATTCCTTCCTCTGACATCCGTGATGGATAAACAGAGAGAGAACCAAGGAGTGGCTGACATCCTTAAGTAACCAAACCAGGGTTTGGTAAATAATGTCAATACCAAACTACTACAGTAACAAACCTGACTCTGGACCAAACCTGTATCTTTTTCAAAGAATTTTCATGAACAAGTGTCTCCTGTGTTCATTAAAACCAACATAAACTGCCCCATCTAGGTAGTTATCAAACTAACTTTCGAATCTATAATAAATATAAAGGATCTCGAAGGCAGGGAGAACTAGGTTATTACAATCAAAGAAGCACTGAGTGTGGACTGGGTACCCATCACTGAGCTGGAGACCATAGGCTGCAAAGACGTAGATGTGTTCAAGTTGGGCTGCAGAAGTTAATGTGTAAGGTTTTTTTTTTGAAATTAAAAGTTTAGTCTACCAAAATTTCTTTGACCCATAGTGTCCTTCAAGAACACTCCTTCAACTATGTCATCACTCATAACCATGCTTCACTGGACTAGCAGGAAAACACCTCCAGGCAGCCAGCACAGAATAGAGATTGGAGAGACACCAGCACCTCCACTACTACCTCAGGTAAAGACGCAGCTCACTCCCTGGCGCCCCTACACACCTGTGTCTATGTGCCTGCAGTTCTCTGCCTAGGAGGTCCTTCCCATCTTGTCGTTCGTGTCCATCAGGACTCTACCTGTGCTTCAAAGATCTGCTCATGCGCCATAAGACCTTCCCAGGTACTACAGCCACATACTCGGTGCCTCTTACTGTCTTCTCTTTTGTTTCACATCCCTTGGGTCCATGTCTCTTTCCTTCAGTCAACAGTAAGCTTTGCTGGGATGGGGATTAGGGAGTGGAATTAGGGTAGAGGAGAAAGAATCTGTGATGGGAGATGTCTTGAATTACTTCAAAATTATCTAGTAGTGGGAGGGAGCGATTTAGGGAGCAGAGAAGAAACAAGATTGGTCATGAGTGGTTATTGATTGAAGCTGGGTGAGGGGTATTTGGAAATCAGGGAGAGTGAGAGGACATTATACTATTCTTTTACCTTGGCAATTGTTTGAAATTATATATATATATATATATAGCAAATATTAATTATGTTTAGGCCATATATTGAGTCAGGATTGACTTAAATATCTTTTAAGATTCTTCTAAGGGGTAAAATATCTGTCCTCATCTATTCAGACTCCACCTAGTTCCTCACCCCTAACAAAGGACTCAACTTCCCCAGAAGAAACAGAATATCCCAGAGAGTGGGTTTCCCTTGCCCCAGTAAACCACCTCCTTGTCCTGTCTCTAGCCCTCACTCTTGCCTTTCTCCCTGTCCTTGCTCTTGCCCTGGGCTGGGGTGTGGGAGCCCTAACTAATATACAGAGGTCCCCATTCCTGTCACCTCATAATAAGCCAAGAAGCCAGCTTGCTTGGTGTACTTCCCTGGAGATGCTGGTCCCACAGCTTCTGCCCACAACTCATTCTTAGAGGCTTTGAGGAGGTGAAAAGTACGTCCATAGGTGGGGAGCCCCATAAGGAGCTTCTCAGGTGCTGCCCCAAGCTTTCGCCAGTAGTTCATGGCATATGCCTACAGGTAGGAAGAATACAAACCCCTCCTTCTTACCAAGAGCCAATGGCCTGGCTCAGGGACAGATTTTTGGGACACATGAGAGCTTTCTTTTTCTTACCGAAGATTTGGGGTCCTTGGGCATAGAGAACAGCGGGCTATTGTGCCCTGTGAACTTTTCCCAGCTTCCATGTAAGTCATAAGACAAGACGCTGATGAAATCCAGTAGTCTGTAAGGGGCAGGAAGAGGAGATATGAAGATCGTGCTAGCTAGATTTTCAAGTCCAATCATCACAGCGATGACTAGCTAACTAGCTGTACATTGGGCACCCAACTTCCCTGCCATTTCTGCCTGTGGGGACTGCCCAAGCTGTGCCCTCCACTTGAGAGGCTGCCCCTGGAACACACAGCTGGTTAGGGACGGTGGTGCATCAGGACCTATGCCATGCTGAGAGTATCCAAGGGAGTGAGCAGGGGTCAGAACAGAAAACAAAGGCATTCAGGCTGATACAAGTGCAATAGACGTCTGCATAAATCGTCATGTGTAAGCAGTTCTGACCCACAGCATGAAAAAGCTTCTGTCCTTCTACCATTCAAGGAACCATTGAAACCCATCTCTTCCAGAAAGCTTTCCAAATGACAAAGTGTAATTGAGCCTTACCAGGTCACAGGTGTACAGGTTAACATGGATTATCTAATTTAATTTTAATCTGTCCAATGCCCTAAGTACTACAATTGTCTCCATTTTAAAATGAAGAAACTGAAACTCATACCGTTATCTAATTTGTCTAAGGTGACCCAGCTAGGTGAAGGTGGTCTCACTCAATCCTGCCTGGCTGTAAGACCAACACTAGCCAATTGTGCCCCACTGGGTCTCTCACCTTTCCTGCCACAATGGAACCACTCTCCCTAAGTGTAATCACATGCAAAAATTGCGTGTGATTTCTTGTGTTCTGCATCTGCCTCAGTTATCACATCTGTAAATACTTGATTCTTTAGCTTTGAGAAAATTAGTCCAGAGCTGTCCAGAAAGTTAGGAGCTCTCTTTGCCTGATTTTGTAACTTTTGCATGAAGACCTGTGCTCTGAAAACAGGGCCTGACTGGGCATTCCTATTTTTGTTGCAGTGGCAGTAGTTGGCAACTAATCCGTCTATGTGATACGAGCTATCTGGGACCCAGTGAATGCCTACAGGGGACTCTGGGACAGCAGAGGCCAGACCACTGGATTCTCTCCTAGAGACCCAGCGATGGGTGCTATAGATCTCTACCCAAGAAGATGCTGTGGTGAGGACTGATACTACATCACCTCCCGCTGATCTCCTAAGCAAAGCCCAGAATATACTGGAATAATCCTTGTCCCCACCCATGCTCCTGATCAGCCCACCTCCCAACGGTGCACTCACAGCAGGGCAGGAACTTGGAAAGCTCAAGGACAGTGCTTGGGCACCTCTGGGGTTCTGAGCTTGAGATGCCTCCTTCCCTCCAATGTCCTGTCCACCAAGGCAGCACCCACTCACCTTCCCAGAAGGTGCACATCATAGGCTTTTTGGATAACACGGGGGTCCCCAGAGACAGCAGCAGAGAGCAGCAGCCTTGGACGCATGGTGAGCTGCGCCTCCTTCCTGAAAGCAAACAGGAGCTCCTGGGAAGAAAGAGAGGCAGATGCGAGAACCAGACAAAGCAGAGTCTGGGAAAACAAGACTCATCCAAGAAACCTTTATTTACGGAGCCCCTTGAGCCTGGAGAGTCAGACACCAGCCCTGCCCACAGGCTCGTGAGAAAGGCGGACGTGAGCCAATGTGGTAAGTCATTGAACAGAAGGCTGGCAGCAGGCCCAGGAGCAGAGTTCAGACAGCCCACCTGAGGGAGTCCAGGAGCTGCAAGGAGAAGGCATCACTCAGGCTGGAGGGCTGGGCCAAGGCCCGGATGTGACAGAGAGAAAGAGCTGCCACAGGGCCCTTGCTAGGCAGCTCTTTGTCCAACACCTGCAGGTGATGGCAGTAAACAACCTTCTGTTACCGCTGTCTTGCCCTTGTCCCCGGCCTTAGGCTTCCCCTCTGCCCTGAGCCCAGATATGATCAAAGTAGAATCATTTCTGCATTCGGGAGCTGCCAGGCTGGCCTTACTTCAAGTAAGAAGACAAAGGTCCAGCGGTCACGCCTGGGGCTGCCTCTGAGTCCAGGGTACAAGAAGAAGAGGTCCAGACCATCAAAGCCATGTGTCCTCAGAAGGGCTATCACTGAATTGACAAACTTCTCCCGGTTGGCAAATGTGGACAGCATCGTGGTGAACCTGCAGGGAGACCAGGGGTGAGGCCAGGAGCGTTGGCCTCAGCCACAACCTCAGCATCCCTTACAAGACCCCTTGGTTCGCACCCCGTGGAGGGCACAGTGGATGTGACTGAGGAAAGGAAGGCAGGTCTTTGAAACTCTCAGAGTCTCTTAAAGCCCCTCCTAGCACGGGGCTCCAATACCCAGGAACGGGGACTTCAGCCTCCAGGGAGGATTTGCAAACCACAACTCCCCCTGCCAGATGGAAACAAGCACACAGCCTGGGGTGGAGAGAGCAGGCTCAGGCCAGCTTGGCCTCTGAAAACATGGTCCGCCCCTAGCCAGGCACTGTCCCTCTGCTGTTTCCTCGTGGGTAACAGCTTAGTCCTGACACCCTGTCCTGGCACTGACTTTCTCTGCCTGAACAGATTCGGGGAGGGAACATGAGCCAAGGGCCAGCATTTCCAGAAAGATCTCTGAGCTAACGTGGCACAAGAGGGCCATGCTCTGACTAAGGGTTCTGGACTCTTTGCTCTTTTGTTCTTTGGCTGTTTGATTGTTTTCTATTTTTTCTAGTGTTTTCTCTCCCATAGTAAAGACACTATTGGAAAACTTGTAACTTATTGAACTTTAAGCAATTTGGGACTAGTCCTGAGTGCAATGATTAGAAAATTAACCAGATTCAGACTTAGGCAGGCCTGGTTCCATTATCTGTTTGCCACCTCCTAGCTGGGTGATCTCAGGGACACCTGGGTGAAATACTGCAGGTTCCTTAATTTCTGACTCTTGATTTTTTCCTACAAATTTGAGATCCAAACAACCACTTTGTAAGCCTCTCCTGAGTAATCATGAGATAATGCATGTAAATCCCCTGGCCAGCATCTGGACACAGCAAAATGTTCAAGAAGAGGCGGCCCGTGGAGAGGCGAGGCCTGGGGTCAGGCAGAGCCGGCTCTCATCCAGCTCCCTGCATCCTCCCTGCATTGCTCCTGGGTTCTGTGCCAGTTGCTTCCTCACGTTCCCGCACTCTCAGGCCTCCAGGTGTCCCTCTCCTACAGCTCCTTCCTCTAAGGCAGGAAGGGAGGCAACTCTCTACCCTTGGCCTCAGCCATGAAATAGGGGGAAAGTTTCTTCAGAGAACATGAAGGCAGTTTGTCACCTCCACGCTGCCTAGTGGAGGGCGACGAGGAGTAGCCACCGTGCACTGGACACAGACCATGTGTCCAGGGGCTCAGCTGAGCATCCTGTTTATATCACTTCCTTTCCTCCCATCCTTTCAGCTTGATACCACTGGCTCCATTTATAAAGCGAGGAAACCCAGGCCCTGGGAGGCTTGGGGTTTATCCATGTCCTAAAGAAGACTCCTCCCCTCTCTGAGGCAAAAGCCCTGCCTCTTATGAAGCATTGAGGGGACAACTATGAGCACCCCATTTTTCCCCTCATTTCCCCCCAGCCCCTTTCTCACCACCTCCTGGACCTGCCTCGTCTCCCCTCACTCACCATGGAGGAGAGGTCGGGGGACCCTGGACTCCAGGGCCAGGTCAGGACTCGGGGGGGTACTAGCGTGTCTCCCCACGGCCCAGCTGGCTCCCCACTCTGTCCTCACCTCCGGCCTGCCTGCTCCTCCCCCATACATCGCCCCCACCCCAGAGAGAAGACCTGACAGCACAGTCTCACCTCGATGTGCCGAAGTTCCAGCCCCCGATGGACAGCAGTGTTTTCAGCTCCCTGTTCCTGTGATGCAGGACAGAGTCCGTGAGCTGGGTTCTCATTCATTCATTTGGGGAACTGTGGGAAGTAGGGGGGATGGGAGGACAGGAACGGAAAGGGGGAGACGGGTGGGGGAACCTAAGGAAGAAAAGAGCAGAGCCCAGCAGAACCCAAGAAGGGAAGAAGGAAAAGAGGGAGAACAAGCAGCCCACAAACAAGTCATCACACCCAGGAAGCCCAGGCTGCCCAAAGCCCCCCAGACTCCCCGCTCCCATGACAGTCCCATAAAAAGGAAAAGAAAAAGCAGCCTAAAATTCCTCTTCACTCACTTTCTTAGTCAACAAACGTTTACTGAGCCATTATTATTTGCCACTGACTGCTTTAGCTGCTTGAGATACAGCAGTGAACAGAGGACAAGCTCCCTGCTCTCCTCTCCAGAGCTTGTAATCTAGTGACATGGATTTTCTCCACCCTTCTATAACCATGCATGCAGTGACAGACCACCCCCTGGGCAGGAGAGCCCAGGAGTCCTGGGGAGGGAGTACTGAGCACCAGCTCTCTGCCGGGCACTGACCCAGCCACTGGTGTACAAAGATTTCACAGACATTGGCCCTTCCCTTGGGGGGCTCATTTGCAGGTGATAGATGGTAACAGAAACACTAGCATTTGTGAAGCATTTGTGATGCACAGCCCTCTCTGAAGCGCTTGAACAGCATTAACACATAGAATCCTCAACACGGGGCTTGAAGGGTGAGTTGGGGGATGCCAGGCAGAGAAGAGAGAGGAGGGCATTCCAAGCAGGGGCCACAGCAGCCACGAAGGCAAGGGGGCAAGGACGAGCTCAGAGTGCTGAGCAGCGGGGAGCTCCCAAGGCAGGGATGATCCGGAGCGCCCTGGACAGGAGGCTAGGACACAAGGATCAGAGGAAAGTTGACGACTCACAGGAGAAAAGGATTAACTCTCTTCCATTTGTAAAATACAACCCCACATCCAAAATGAACACACCTCTCCTTGAGCTTGTTGAACTCTGCGTAGAGGATTTTCTCATCCTGGGGATCCTTAGGAACAATCTGATTGTTGTTCATTGAGGCAAAGGCAAATACCAGGTGGGTGCAGAGAAAGGGGTCCAGGTCCCGGGGCAGGATCGAAGCAGGGCTGGGCCGACTAAATGCCCAGTTGGTGAAATAACACACCAGTTTGTGGGCAGCACCTGGCAGGGCAGAGCAGGCATTTGTTGGCAGAAACCAAGGTGGGGGTGGAGAGCAGCTTCCACAGAGCAGCGTGGACACAGCTCAAGAGGCAAGGCCACTGTAACACCTCCCCACTCACTCCCCAAAGCTACACTGAAGGCAGGTCCCTCCCCCCACTGCTGGGGTCCCCGGGGGCGGGGGGAAGAATGCCTTGTGAAACCCTCATCAGAATGGATCCTCGAGCCTGGATCCTGGCACAAGGAGTGAGCCAAACAGCAGGTGACTGAAAATCCTCTGCTGAACTGCATTGGGTCAGTGACCCCTGACACGGAGCCAGGGCAGGGCGGGGCTGCAGGAGCACTAGACATGGAGCACTTCTCAGGTGGACACTCTCCCTGGCTCTGGAGAGGACCACACAGTGTCCTTACCATTGTGGTGTTTCAGCACAAGAACCAGCCCTGTGGGAGACAAAGGAGGAATCACACGCAGATTCACAGGCACACCCAGAGTGACACACTCCAGCACACCCTCCAGTTCTGCGTGCACCCACCAACTCAAGCAAATGGAGACACACACACCCTTCCCTCTTTCCTCTTCTCTACACTGAGCAGGTGAAGCCAGATCTATCTAAGCTCCTTTCCACTTCAATAAACACCACACGTATACACACGTGCTTTGCACAGGGACAACCATGACATTTAGAAGTCCCAGCAAAAGCTCAAGGTCAATGGTTCTCAACCCTGGATGCTAATTTAAAAGTAGTGATATCCTGGCTCCTCCCCCAGAGATTCTGAATGAACTGCTCCGAGGTGGAAGCCAGGCATAAAAATGTTTAATGTGCAGCCAGAGCACAACCACTGCTCTGACCACTCCTCCCTGGGCCCCTCTGGCCCTTCACTGTGTCCTGTCCCACCTCTACCTAATCCAGGGCCCCGAGTCGCAGGATGCTTCCCAGGAACCACAGAGACAATGAGCTTATGAAGCCTGGCACCTCCTGAACTAAGAGACACTGTGGGGCTGGGACCCACCACACTCACCAACCCACAGCAACAGCTTCCCCATCTCTGTGGTCTGAGAGCTGCAGGTCTAGACCTCGAGCCCCTTTATATGCACTTCCCCAGATATGACCCTGGGACAGCACTGGGATAGCCCAGCTAAACACACACAAAACCAGGGACAGTGATTAATGGGCAGCTGCCCCAGAGTCACAGTGACCCCAGCATCTCCTGTCCTCCCGCCCAGCAGAGCTATAGCTCTCAGATCCAACAAAGCAACAACTCCCTCTGACACTGGCACAGAGTGGGTGTCCACCATGGGCCCTGGCGAGGGCAGGGTGGTACTCAGCCCCTCCTCCTGGAATTCAGCCCCACGTGGACTGAGTATGAGGAAGAAACACTGAAGGGCAGCAGTAATTCTAATGTTATAAGATTAGTGGTTAGAAAACCTGTGTAATGTAAAGTTAAAAAGGCCAAGCTATGGACTCAGGCAGGCCAAAGTTTGAATCCCAGTGTCAAAAATTACAAGTTTTATCATTTTGGGCAGTTATTTAGCTCTTTGAGCTTCAGTTTCTACACCTATAAAATGGAGATAACACTTGAACTTACCTCATAGGGTTTTATATGAATAAAGAGATAATGTGTGAAAAACTGTTAGTTCAGTGCTTTGCCTAGAGTAAGGGCTCAGCGAATGGTAGTAGTTATTAGGGATGGCACAGGAGTTTCCTCCCAGAGCAGGGTTCTCAAACTCAAACGCTGACAGGCAGGTAATGTAAATCGGTGAAGTGGACACAAGAGAATAGTTTACTCTCCACTTGATTAGAATAACAGTTCAAGCCCAGAGATACACTTCAACTTCTCTTGGTCAGGAGACAACAGAGATTGGTATGAACAGGGACAGAACTCTGAGTAGCCACTAATTTTTGCCTTGCAGTGAAATAGAACCAATCTTTTAGAGGATTCTTCAATTTCTCAAGAGAAGACAAAAATCTGAATTTTTGTATGAGTCAACAATGTTTGAGCCAGTATGTGAGCCAATGGTGACACTGTCATGAGAGGTGTCATGAACCTAAGGAATATAATGAACCCAATTTTGGACACCTGGGAGCCAATTTTTTAAAAATACAACAATAATATGAAGGATAAATAACATAGGTCTATACTCCAGTGTTCTCATGATCTACCAGTTTTCTTTTCTGCTATAGAGGCTCTCAGATCATGAGAAGGTCCCATATTACAGGGTGTGAACCTCAATCTGGGGGGACCAGAAACTGGATGTTCTCAGTGTATCCACTATGCCCGTCCTCTTGGAGACTTACACAGCTGACCTAATCCACATGCCAGTGAGGTGCTAACCAGACGTCAATATAATAAATGACACTGGGAAGTAACAATGACTAGTGGTTGAATTCACTTCATTTCCAATATGAAGAAACTAGGAAAGTTTAATTTGTATCAGCAGGTTGCTTGGATATCATGCAGTAAGAACAATAAGTTGGTATAGAATGTTTAGGGCAAGGATATTTCACTGAAACTTGGGAAAGCCAGAGAATACTCCACCCAACAGAGGCTGTATCTCCATTTGTTCAGCCCTCTTTGCCTTCCTTTATGTATTCAATGAATATTCACTCAGCACAGGCCAGGCCCTGATAGGCACCCTAGGTATGTGGTGATGAAGACAGTTTCTGCTCAAGGAGCTTCTAGTTTAGTGAACACATGGATCACACTCCTCAGAGCCAGTGTGTGTCCCTCTCTTTTATCTCTTGGATGAGTGCAGTGGAAATCACATGAGTTTTGTTTCCAAACAAACTTGAGATCCAATTCCTGCTCTGTACTATCATTAGGTCTCACCTGCATGTTCAATGCCACCCTCCATACCTTCAGCTAATATTAATCAGAATCAGGAGATACTTAAGCCTCATAAATGCAGTGCTGGATTAGATTTGGCAACATCTCGCACCATTGGTAGATTACCCCTGGTGCAGTTTCTAACTCTAGTGACCAAGCTCTTACTTGTTTCCCAGTTCCTAGCCCTTGTGCCCTAATTCTTGTTTCTGGGTCTCTGCTTTGATTTCTCTTCCTGGTTTATAACTGTAGGCACCACAGTTGGTTCCTAGGGCCTGGGTCCTGACTCATTCTTGCCAGGCTCCTGGGGCCTTACTGCGTGTCTTTTAAGATCACCCTGATGTCAATGCCTGCTTCTCTCTGCTTCTAAGCCTCCCTTCACCCCACCTCCTGCTCCCCAGATACCACATCACTGAGATTTCCCACGAGGTTTGTGCCCTTCCACCCAGACTCCTTCCAGGGGCACTAGCCGTTCATGCTGTACCCATCACAGGGCCAAATCTGCTTGCCAACTGAACCTCCTTTATCTGCACCTGGCTCAGTGTTCTGGGCTCCTAGTCTGCTGCAGTGGGCAAGGCTGGATCCCAGACCTCCCTCTTCCATCCATTCAAAAGTGACTAATGATGCTGAGAAGAACGGCAAGATATAACAATGGATGCCCAGGAGTGACCTCTGCTTCATTCAGGGATGACTGTGCCAAAGAATTGGCAACTAAGCCTCTGTGTGTAGGAGATGATGAATAGTGAAATGCTGAGTGAGGGTCAGGTTGAAAATCACTGTGCCATGTCGCACTGTTCGCTCCCAATCCTCCTCCTTGGGTTCCTGCTGTCAAAAGTACAACCGTTGCTTTGTATTTTTACACACCCACCCAGATACTTAGAAAACACTCCTTCCTAATGCTCAGCCTGTTCTCACGAAATGACAAAAGGCACGTACAATACCTTTTAGTTGGCTTGCTGAAGAAATCCCCACTGCAGCACAACCTCTTCCACATTCTACAACACTCAACTAGATGAAGGCAAGATCACAGACGTGAAGGGCTGTGGGTTTAACAAAGCATTTGACCAAATTTTTCATGATTCTCATGTGGAAGAATTGGAGAAGTATGATTCGAACAAAAGCAATTGGTTGAATAACATAAGAACAAAAAGAGTGTTGACTCCAGATCAGTGTAAGCTTGAAACAGCTTTACCACATCTCTAAAATGAAGGAGATAGACTAGAGCATTGTTTCCCAATATTTAATATAAAAGATGATCTCGGGTTGTGCATTAGGATTTTTTAATTTTAATATTTATGTGTTTATTTTAATGTGTGTTCGAAAATGTAATTATCCAAAAAACCCATGATTTCTTAGATATTATTTAAGTGTAAAACTTGAGGCAATTCGAAAAAGAATATTTTAATAAAGCAGTAAAGGTAACACTATTTATTCAATCTCCTTAGAAGTCATTTTGAGAACATTACAATCCTAAACACATCCTATAACTCAGCAACTTCACTTTTAGAAATTTGCCATGCAGACATATCTGCCCAAGTACACAAAGAAAGTATGTTCACTGCAGGTTTATTTGTAACAACAAAAAACAAACAAAACAAAAGGGAAATCCCAACTGACTAAATAACCATGATTTGGAGACATATAAATATGTTGCTACACATCCATGCAATGGCCTCTTTCTTTACTTTTTAAGCCAGTTGTTCTCAATTGGGCAATAATTTGCCCCCCATGGGACACTTGGCAAAGTCTGGAGACATTTTTGCTTGTCACGATGGAGGCAGGGGTGCTACCAGTACCTAGTGGGTAGAAGACAGGAATGGTGCTAAACACCCTACAAGACACAAGACAGCCTCCCACAGCAAAGAATTATCCAGTATTGATAATTAATAATCCCAAGGGTGAAAAAAAACCCAGTTAAAGCAGAGTTGCTTTCATTGTTGTTCTTGTTCTTTTAATTTCATCACAAACCAGAGATCAGGTATCTACTTACCCCTTATTAGCCTACATTTAAAATTAAATAACTATTTCATCTATTGCAATGTGAGCTCTTTTAGTCAGGATATGTGACTGATTTATCTTTGTAGCTCCAGAACCAGCAATTAAATGGTCTGCCTTTGGAATGAATGAGCTAAGAAAAAGCACAGCCAAGGAGCACACTCCGGCTTAGAAAGAGGCAACTGGCATTGGGTCCAGTTATAGAAGCAGGGATTGTAACAGCTATATTTTATATTACTTGTTTTTATCTTCCCATTTCCCTCCTGTTACTTTATATGAGGGCACTGTTGATGGCTAATTGTTTAGGTTTAAGGTGAAAGTATGAACAAATGAACATCATCCCATGATGATAAATAGCTGATGGAACTTTGGGCAACTCTTGTGTTGAGGTCACGACATTTGACCTGCATTTCGGACAAGAGAGGACAGTAAGGGGCAAACAGCCTGGACCACAACAGATATTTTCCAATTGTCCCTCTACCTCCCCATCCTTCTCCACCTTGCTCTCTGCCCCTGCAAGTTAGTCTGTTTGGACTACATCCAATAGCTCAGTGGGCTCTGCCTGACAGAAGAGTAGAGGGAGGAAGGAGAGTGAGGTCAGGGTGTTTATTCCCCTAGGGATCACTCCCTATGAAGTCACATCAAGATGACCATAACCCTCCTTCGAGGTTCACTGTTCCTCTCAAGGAAGACTGCTCGACCTGACTATCTCTTCTTCCAGTTTCAGGTAACCTCTCCCTGTAACAGCTCCACTCTTCTAGCCCTGGCTTCCTATACTAGCTCTATGATTCCCCTACACCACTCCCAAAACTCTGTAGTTAGTCTCTTTGTAAATAAACCCTCCTCAAATTATCTTAATTTGAGTGTACCACCTGTTTTCCTTAGGACCCTGACTGACAGACCATATAATCTTGGATCATGTTGCTTAATCTTTATGAGCCTGTTTTCCCACCTATAACATTAAAATATTAATAATTATGCTTCAGAAAAGACAACCTACTGAATGGGAGAGAGATTTGCAAATGATATGTCTGACCAGGGAGTAAATTCAAAAATATACAAAAAATTCAGCCAATTCAATATCAAAAAACAAACAACTCAATTAAAAAAATGGGTGAAGACCTCAATAGACATTTTTCCAAAGAAGATATACAGATGGCCAACAGGCACGTGAAAAGATGCTCAACATTGCTAATCATCAGGGAAACGCAAATCAAAACCACAATGAGATATCACCTCACACCTGTCAGAATGGCTATCACCAAAAAAGACAACAATAATAAATGTTGGCAAGGATATGGAGAAAAGGGAACCCTAGTACACTTTTGGTGGGAATGTAAATTAGTACAGCCGCCACGAAAAACAGTATGGAGGTTGTTCACAAAATTAAAAATAGAACTACTATATGATCCAACAATTCCACTCCTGAGTATGTGTCTAAAGAAAATGAAAACACTAATTTGACAAAAATACATGCACCCCAATGTTCATAGCAGCATTATTTACAATAGCCATGATTTGGAAGCAACCTAAGTGTCCATCAACTGATGAATGGCTAAAGAAGATGAGGTATATATGTACAATGGAATGTTACTCTGCCATCAAAAAAAATGAAATGTTGCTATCTGCAACAACATGGATGGACCTGGAGGGTATTATGCTTAGTGAAATGAGATAAGGAAAGACTAATACTGTATGTTTTCACTTACATGTGGAATCTAAAAAACAAACAAAAAAATGAATGAATATAACAAAAATAGTAATAATTATCTTACAGAGTATTCAGATGATTAAAAGTATTACTTTAAATAGAGTGTTTAAAAGGTAAATACTCAAAAATATAATGCACTATTAACTATTTGCATTTGTTAGGTGCAACAGAAAACTCAACTAGAAGCAATTTAATCAAAATTAAAACTTATTAACTCACATTAAAAGAAATCCAAAAGAGGTGGCTTAATCAGCACTGCTTAATTCAGGTGTTCAGCACAATCATCCAGGACCCAAGTTCTTGATGTGTTTCTTCTCTAAAGGACATGGCCACTCGTACCTGAACAAAATCAAAGTCCTGTTGGTAAATATGGAGGAAGGAGGGAGAATAGTTATTAGACAGCCAACTGCACCTGCTACACTGTTATTAAAGTATACAGTAATGAGCAGCTGCCCAACCTTTGGTGGCACATGAGAGTGGATGGAGCCCAGAAAGACTCTTGGGGAAGGGGGGGGGGGTGGAGTCAGCAGAGCAGGGTCAGAACAAGACAGAAAATACCCTTCATAGAAATCAACGAAGAGGGGCTGTTACTCCTGATGACAGTGATGACCTTGCAGGAAGATTCCCGTAACTCTGACAACAGCTTCCATTCACTTCCAACCTCACAGAACATGCAGCATTTTCCCCACTGACCAAGACAGTAATTGTCAGGGTGGTGAGGTTGCAAACAACAGACACCAGCTCTGGCTAAATCAATCAAAACAGGAATTCAAAGGAAAGCCTGTAAGGCAACTTAGAATCAATGGGCATGTTGTAGAATCAGTCTGTTGTTTTTAATTGAGGTACAGTTGATTTATAATATTATATTAGTTTCAGGTGTACAACACAGTGATTCATTATTTTTATTTTTATTTTTCCATTTAAAGTCATTACAAAAGAATGGCTATATGTCCCTGTGCTGTACAATACACCCTTGTTGATTATTTATTTTATACATAGTATTTTGTGTCTGTTAATCCCATACCCCTATCTCGCCTCTCCCTCCCTTCCTCCTCTGCACTGGTAACCACTAGTTTGTTCTTTGTATCTGCAAGTCTGTTTCTGTTTTGCTATATACATTCACTTGTTTTATTTTTTAGATTCCACATATAAGTGATAACACAGAGTATTTATTTTTATCTGTCTGATTTATTTCACTAAGCATAATACTCTCTAGGTCCATCCACATTGTTGTAAATGGCAGAATTTCATTTTATGGCTCAGTAATATTCCATTGTGTGTATGTACATCACATCTTCTTTACCCATTCATCTGTTGATGGACACTTAAGTTGCTTCCATACCTTGGCTATTGTAAATAATGCTGCTATGATCATTAGGGTGCAAGATTCTTCTCAGATTAGTGTTTTTGCTTTCTTCGGATACATACGCAGGAGTGGAATTGCTGGATCATATGGTAGTTGTATTTTTAGTTTTTTGAGAAACCTGCATAATGTTTTCCATAGTGGCTGCATCAATTCACAATCTCACCGACAGTGTACTAGGGTTCCCTTTCCTCCACACCCTCACCAACATTTGTTATTTGTAGACTTTTTGGTGATAGCCATTCTAACAGGTGTGAGGTGGTATCTCATTGTGGTTTTGATTCGCATTTCTCTGATGATTAGTGATGCTGAGCAGTTTTTCACGTGTCTGTTGGCCATCTATATATCTTCTTTGTAAAAATGTCTATTCAGGCCTTCTGCCCATTTTTTAATTGGGTTCTTTGTTTGTAATAATGAACTATGAGAAAGAGAAATTAAGGAAACAATCCCATTTATAATCACATTAAAAATTAAAAAATACCTAGGAATAAACTTAACCAGGTATGTGAAAGACATATACTCTGAAAGCTATAAAACACTGATGAAGGAATTTTAAAGTGATACAAAGAAATGGAACGATATCCCATGTTCTTGGATTGGAAGAATTAACATGGTTAAAATGTCCATACTACCCACAGCAATCTACAGATTTAATGCAATACCTATCGAAATACCAATGACATTTTTCACAGAACTAAAACAAGTAATCCTAAAATCTATATGGAACCACAAATGACCCCAAATTGCCAAAGCAACCTTGAGAAAAAAGAACTAAGCTGGAGGTATCACACTCCCTTAATTCAGGTGTTCAGCACAATCATACTACAAAGCTTGACTACAAAGCTATATTAATCAAAACAGTATAGTACTGGCACAAAAAACAGACACATTAATCAATGGAACAGGATAGAGATCCCAGAAATAAACCTACACACTTACTGTCAATTAATCTATGACAAAGGAGGCAAGAATATACAGTGGAGAAAAGACAGTCTCTTCAATAAGTGGTGCTGGGAAAACTGGACAGCTACATGTAAAAGAATGAAATTACAACATTCTCTAACACCATATTCAAAAATAAACTCAAAATGTATTAAAGACCTAAATGTGAGACTTGAAACCATAAAACTCCTAGAAGAGAACACAGGCACAACACTCTTTGACATAAATAACAATATTTTTTTAGATCTGTCTCTTAAGGCAAAATAAATAAAAGCAAAATTAAACAAAGGGGACCTAATCAAACTTAAAAGCTTTTTGCACAGCAAAGGAAACCATCAACAAAATGAAAGAACATCTTACTGAATGGGAGAAAATACTTGCAAATGATATGACCTATAAGGAGTTAATTTCCAAAATTTATAAACAGCTCATAAAACTCAGTATCAAGAATCAGTCTTAAAACACAGTCAGGATCCAAGAAAGACTATTTATAAAAAAAAAATAGACTGCCGGGGTCCTGTCATGGACAGTCTGGTTAGAAAGTTCCACTGGTGGGACTGGTGATGCCGCCACTGGGCTGTCACTCGTCATTGCCAGATACCCATTCTTTGAATCTTTGCTGCACTGCCTCCAGATTTAAGTCCTAGATGGAAGTAGCCAAATGGCCAAGCCTAGTTCAGCTGCCTAAACCCTGGTGGCTTAGGTCAAAGAAAAAAACAAAACAAAACCTAGGCCCCTTTAAGCTTCCATAGTCTCCCCTCCAAAGCACATCAATGGAATCCATTTCAAAAGCACATCCAACACGTTACTTCGCTGTTTGAGATCTTCAGCATGGCTCACAGCACCCACCATCCAGCGGCAACCAACCTCATCTCCTTTTATCCTGCACCCCCACCTCCATATTTACCCCTAGCTGCAGTGCCCTCCTTCTCTAGGAAGCTCTAAGCTCCTTCCACAGCAGGACTCTCACACTGCCACTTCCATCTGGAATTCTTCCCCAGCCCCAAGCATCAGCTAACCCACATCCAACCTTTAGGACTCAATCCAAATGTCACTTCATCAGGGAAGATTTACCACTTCTTCATGACTGGCTATCATCCTTCTGTTTAGCAATCTTTATTTCTTTTGGCTAGCACTAAAACATTATTTCCTTCCTGTCTCTCTCTCTAGACTAAGCTGCCGAAGTATGGGCTGACCATGTCTGTCTTGCTCACTACCACACACCACAAGGCCCAAAAGCTTCTGATACACCACAGCTGCTCACTCTTGAATGGCTGGTGACTTCCCTGCCTGGTTCCTGACCCATCTAGAATTCTAAGTAGATAAAGCCAATGCTTCTCAAACTTTAACATGCAGGAGTCACTGGGGAAGTTGTGAAAATATAAACTCTGATTTAGGAGGTCTGAACATTCTGCCCTTCTAACAGGTTCCAGGTGATGCCAATGCTGCTGGTGCACAGACCACACTTTGAGGAGCAAGTCAACACCTTATGAAATCAAATGATAAGCCAGACACATAGCACAAACACTGTACGATTCCACTCATAGAGGTACCTAGAATAGTCAAATTCATAGACCTGAAAGTAGAATGGTGGTTGTCAAGGTCCTGGAGAAGGAGAGTTATTGTTTAATGAGTACAAAGTTTCAACTTGGGATGATGGATGGTGGTTGCACAATGTGAATGTACTTAATGCCAGTGAATTGTACACTTAAAATGGTTAAAATGGTAAATTTTATATTTTACCATAATGTTTTTTTAAAAAACAACTTAAGAAAAACAAACAAGGCCCATGTTGGCCCTGCCAAGTACAGACCGCAACAGGGGCCCAGGAATGGTGTTGGGCACCCAGCCTGTGTCTCCAGGTGCCGAGGTCAAAGGTAGCATTAATGCTAACTCTGCCAGGCAAATTGACATTGGATAATGGTCAGGGGCCTGTACATCAGCCAGTTTCTATCCTAATCAGAGGGTTTCTGTGAGAGACAAGCTGCTTGTTAAAGATCTGGCAGAATTTGAAGCTGATATACTTACACATGTAAAGTACATTTTCTGATTCAAACAAGCTTCATTCCTTTCAGCTGAGATCCTAGATAAGGGTTACCATTGGAGTGGAAAATTTTAGTTTGAAGTTCCTAATGCTTATAACATGGTGCCTCCCAAAGTGAAATATACCAGAATCTGACAACCAACATCACAGTGACAATGAAATGTCTACATTCACTGAAGGAACTTGCACCCAGTAGCACTGGCTTTCCCACCAGAAAGTTGAAAGGATGGTGTTTGGGGGTGAAACCCTTTACTTACTGACCTTTTGAATTTTGACGATCTATTACATACTGAAGAAGCAGAACATCATTTACAAGACAAGGAGAGTTTCCAGAATACGTTGAGGACTACATTAAACCTTACTCTAGATGATAAAAGATTTTAGGATCAGTGACTGTATCTTAACATGCCTCTATAACTTAAAATGAGTTAACGCTTCCTGTCCTGATCTTTGCACCTCCTTCACTCTCTGGATTGCACTAGTCCTACAACCATGTAATGAAGATGAAAAACTCCACAACTGCCCACTTTTGATGGAGAACTCAATAAGAAAATGTGTTTGGGGCTCAAAACTGGTCTGCTTACTTTACTTTTCCAAAATCAAGCTATATAGACTGCTGACACTCTTGAGAGATTTTAATTACATCAAAATAGAGACTAGAGCTTCCTTACCCTTTTTCCAAACAAAATCAGTTCCCTGCACAAGTGATTCTAAATTTCAGTGTGACCCAAGATTGGCAGTACGAAAGTTGCTACAAACGGTGATTTGATATGAATTCTTTCAGCTTCTTTCACGTATGTTGGCTCTCTTTAGGTGCCCTAAAACTTCCCTAGGATGCATACAAATATTTGATGCACGTCTTACTGAAAGAAATGCTTATGTAAGTATAGTTTGGAACAAACCTTTTTTTTTTCTATTCTTTTAGTTTGTAGATACAGTTAAGTCAAACAACTACGGAAATACAAAGAATATGAAAGCACGTTGCTCATGCTGTCCAAATGCAACAAGAAATGTGCATTTTACAAATCAGAGCCCTTTACTTTTGGGTCTAGATGTGGCAAGAGAGTTTTGGAGCCCTCTGTAACTGAGTGATTAAAAAATAAACTACAGGGACCCTCCCACCCCCACCCTCCCAATCTCCTGCCCTTTCTATAATGCTGCCCAGAGAAAACATGGCTGGGAGTCCAGAGCAGTCAGAGCTTGGGTGATTTTGCTGCCTTAATGCGACTGTGGATCAGCAGGTAATGCCTATAGAGCTGGTAATTAAAGACCAGCCTCCTACCGTCCTGTGGGGCAGGACAGATCCTGGAGAACCAGCCTGATGTCTGGAGCTACCCGAAACAGTACTTGAGCCAACCTCAGTGTTTGTTGTTCTGAGCACCAGAAATCAGCAGTGGAATATAGTTGGTCAGGTTAGTGGACTTCACAGTAAGAACAATGAGGATAGGGAAATGGACTTACTCCAGCATTTGGATATTTGAACCAGTGAGATTAAATGCAAAATATATGCTTGTATGGTTTTAAACAAAGAAAACAAAATGAGCCCATTTCCACCTGTGGTCAGCAAATCTGTGCTCACTGTACTGAAACCACTCCCAAGTCAATAGCCTAGTAAACAACACTGCATGTGATACTACATTTCTGATTATTTTGAGGTCACCTTCTATTTTGAACCATCTTTTTCTCACTGTAATAGACACATTCAATCACAATTGTGAGGGTCATTCCTACTGTGACTTCGATTACATTTGCAAATGTCTTGGTGATGATCATAAATAGATGTGAATTACTTGCATCAGCACAGATCTATCTGAATCTAAACTAATATTTTTTACGTTAAGTAACATCGTTCTTCAAACTCTAGGTTTTCCTTCTCTGATGTCATTTTAACCACCTTGACACATTATATTCATTTCCTTGGACTCTTATCTCTTTCACTGACTTTTCTCTCTACCATTCTTAAGTCCATGAGGAACATGCCCATGAAAATTTAATTCCTACCCACCTCACCCTCTACCTCACTTTCTCTAAGTGATCACAAATTTTAAGCTTTTACCGCTGGGAAGAACTTAAGTGTTTCTACCAACACATCCTATTACCTCCCAAGAAGTTACACTTACGAACAGTGAGGGCTTCGATTCCACCTCCCCCCAAACCTGACAGTTAGATCATATGACAACAAATTCCCATGTTTTCACTCCAGGGTAATTGTGAGAACAGAGCTCACGCTCAGCAAGGGTGAAACACAGAAGCTTTACTTACAAATACTTTGCCCGTGAAACTGCCCCAGTTTCATGGTATTTTAGCTAAACGAAACTTGCAAAGCACAGAAGTACATAACTGATTTAATTTAGTTTTAATACAATCAGCAATTGATCCATAACTTCTAAGTGGCAGTAGCCACCAACCAAGTAACCAAATATTTACCTTAAGTTCCAACTAGCTACTCTGGGGGGTTGGGGAAGCACACAAAAAAGTAATAGGCTATAAGAGATACCCTGATGGCTCACATAAGTGGCATGTCTAACGGCACATGACACACACGCTTCAAAAGACAAGCCAACAATGAATCAACTTTTTATTTCACTGACCGGTACTTCCGATTCTTTCTCTGATGCCGTATTTAAAATTTTCAGAGTCCCCCAAAATAGCATTCAGGCTTCCTATATCCAGAGACAGGGGCCCACAGGCAAAAAAGGTCAGGCCCCAGACTGTTTTCAGGTGGGAAAGTGGCAGACATTCCTATGCAAGTCTGTGTCAGTTTTTAACTGAAATGCCTTTAAACTCTCCATCCTGAAACTCTTTTATGGCATCTATGGCAGAAATACACTCTCATCTCTCATATACACAACTCCATGGGGGTCGGGGGTGGGGTGGGGGCATTACACAGGTACCAGCCAAACTTCTTATTCAGCCAGAAACTGGACTTCTGGTTCAGTTTAATAACAAGGGATGTGCAAAACCGTGGTGAGTGTCCTGGCTCTTCCTCAAGGTGAGCTGGGCTGGATGTGAATGGAAGCACAGCCCATGACAAAGGTGAATTAAGCTCTATAAAAAAATAAAATTGCTCCTATCTCTATGAGCTGCTTCCAAGAATCCAGGGATGCCCACATCCCATACCTCATACAGACATGGCCAATTCCTCATGCAAAGCTACATGGGAAGCATAAAATCTTTTGTTAACTTTGGGGCGGGCGCTGGGGGGGGGGTGGGGAATGGGGATTGGGCCTTGGGAAAGATGCGGGATGGATTTTTTATTCCCCCCATCAACAAAAACTATTTATCTACATACACACTCAAATACATACATATCCATGTTCAAGGAAGTTTTTCTTCCCTGGCTACAGGACCCCAGAATCCAGCCTACCCCAGGCTGAGAGACAATGCCTATTAACTGCACAGATCTGGTGTACCAACATACTGTAAAAGGCTCCTGTGTTGTCTCACAAACTGAGAGGGAAGGGGCAAAGGGAGTGGATACTCATTGGGGATTTGCTTTTTGTCTGAAATCCAATCTACTCAGCAACACTCTTAGGTCCAGGCTCTGGGAGAGGTTCTGTGGGCACGATATGGTGGATGACCTGATGGTCCCAGCCCACTGTGGTAAGAAGGGAGTGATTGAGCGGGGACCAAGTAGCATCTCTCACAAAGTCTCTGTGGGCTCGGCTTCTAAACCTACAAGAGAACAAAGAAAAGTGTGGGCATAGTAAGAGACAGAGGAAAAAGCAGAAATGGAAAGAAGAGACCCAACACACCCAGGGCACACTTCACCATATATATGGCCTAGTCACCAGCATAGTGGTGTAGCTACCCACAGAAGACTTCATCATCCAATCTAGGGCCCTATTTTCATAGAAGAAATGATAGCTAGACCAAGGGTGGTGATATGAGCCAGTATCAGACAGCATCTCATGGCAAAGAAGGAAGTACAATCAGATCTTCTGTCTGGTGCCTTTCATCCTATAGCAGGTTGCATTTCCTACATGAGGTTCTTTGTGTGAAAAGGGTAGACTGTCCCTTTCTGGGAGTCAGCTGGAATGCCAGGCTCAGAAATCACACCCACCACCACATTCCTCCTCTAGCAGGGACAGAGCTGGTTGTGAGTCAGCCCCCAGAACAGGGTGACAGTCAGCAGTCGGCCTGCTTCCATCACCAAGTCTCCTTGAAAGAGACAACCCAGTTTTCCAAAGAGAAAAAGGCCCCTGCCACCTGTTGCTCCCCTCCCTGATTCCTGATCACAGGGTTCCACGTCACACTTACACCTCAGAAAGGCCTGAGTCCAGCACAGCAAGGGAGCAGTCTTCACTGACAGAGGCCAGGAAGGGAGCACTAGGAGAGAAGGAGGGGGTTGGGAAACATAAAGCCCACAGGTCTCAAGACAAAACCTGACTGGGCAGTCCCCAAAGCCCACTCTAAAATGATCAGAGAAGGTGGCTTGATCCCCACTTTGGGTTAAGGCCAGTCAAGTCTAGGTGCAAGTTCCAAGGAAAGATGAGGAAAATGGAGCAAAGTCAGGGTGGACAGCCATCCTGGCAACTAACCATCCCATCTAGCCCCTCCCTGTAGCTTCAGTGATGATCCAGAAACACGGGCTTTCCAACCACACAGCCCTACAAGCCCACAATATTAACCATTTTGGATGTTGAGCAGGAACAAGACCATATTTTACCCACTTGCAGTCAGAGACCATACAACCCAAAAAATGGACTACAGTCTTGAGATCTTTCACATTCCAAAACCCCAGCTACAACAGTGCCTGCTTTAAGGAGCTACCCAATCAGCTAATGCTACGCAAACACAAGCATCCCCCCTCATTCTTCCTATTCATACCCATCAGGCCCTTGACGACAAAGAACAGTACCTGTGCGGGGAGAATACCAGCCCAGTGACACACTGGGAGTGCACAGCTGAGCTGAGGGCACAGCCTGCACTCTTGGTGTCCACAAGGGAGACAGTCCCATTCTCATCACCTGAAGGAAAGAGGGAGTACATCACAGAAGTTACGAGCATGGGCTTTGGACTCAGCCAAATCTGGATTTGAATGCTAGGTCCTCCATCTTGAACAAGTTAACCCCTCTGAGCATTACAGAGAAACATTACAGAGCAAGGGGAGAAACTGAGCATCAGTTTCCTCTTTGGTAAAGTAGGAATAATTGGTCATTTGGGGGTTGTGGAAATTAAATTAATGGATGACATAATTGTTATCATAAACTATGTCACCATACACACAGCCGTATCACCATGTTAACGCAACTGTCCCTACTATACAAGCGTATTCCCCATGTAGCAATCCACTTGCTTTGCGGCCCACTGACTTCTAGCCATGAATACAAGAGCCACAGCAAACAGTCAGGAATCAAATCTACTAGGACAACAATCATCATGTTCTCCAAAGCTAAACTAAAGCCACTTTTGGATCATCCCACCTCCCTGCACCCCCATGAATATAATTCACCTTGCGCCCGAGTGTGCTGATGAGGCTGAGCAGCCAGAGTCTCGAATTATGGAGTCAGCTCTCTCGCTCATCCTCCCCTTCCCAGAGTCAACACACAGTTCGACATGCTGCCTTACCAAAGACAAAGACTTCACTCTGCTGAGGATGCCAAGCCAGGGAGGCGGGAAGGTAGCCAGAGGCACTGCAGCCTGCAAAGGGGAGAAGAGGGGTCTGGAACAAGACTCCGAGCCCAGCTCTGAGCCGAAGCTTCTCAGGCGAAGTCACTCGAAATCCCAGGAGCACCTTTATTCAGTTTCCCAAGCCCTGCTAAGGCAGTCCTGTCCTCATCCTTGACCCTCACAACCTACATCTACCCATCAGCCTCCTGCCCCTCCCAGACGTGAGTCACGGGCAAGTTTCAAAACAAAGCATGAAGATAACAACTCTGGCCCCTTTGTTCGCCCATCCAGGAAATGTAAAGTAAATTACCCCCCACCCTTCAGGAACCAGCCCTTCTTCTTGGGACCCACTGCACACAATGTGCCTCAGTGGGAAAGAAAGCAATTGTGTCATTTGTGTCAGGGACTGGGCATCTGGCAGCTTTGCCTCTGACTCTGGCCAAGGAACGCCTCTTCCACATGGGTTCCTAGTATCACCCTCCCACCACTGGCTCTCAGACTCACCCATCTGTGATGCTGGCTTGGGACAGCGGGTATCCCACAGTAAAATTCTATTGTCCTAAAAGAAGGAACAGAAAAAGGGCTTCACAATCCAAAGAAGCAGCTGCTGGCCAGAAGCCCTCCACACTAGACTTAGGTCTAAAGGGTCTGAGTGCGGTTAGGAGGTGGGAAGGGAAAAAGAGATTATATCTCACCTCACCGCATGAAAGAAACACAGAATCCTTGTGGGGAGAGGCAGCAACACAGGTGACCTGCCCAGAGTGAGCTGTAAAGGAGACAGAACAAGAAATAAGACAGAGAAGATGCAGGCATTGCTATCAAGCACACCAGATATTATGAAGGGGTAGGAGGGAGGGTGTGAGAAATAGGCCTAGTCTCATGATGCAAATTTACAAATTCTGTGAGATTTTTGGATTAGATGAAACCTAAGAGGAAATGTTGATATCCTCATAAAAACTCAAAAGGCTTGGAGGAAAATGAATCACTAAAGACATGAAAGATAAATTAAATGCTGAATGAGCTGAATGCAGGAGAGGAATTTACAGTAAAGACATCCTAGAATAGCAGTAGCACACATGCCTCCAGGTAGCACACAAAGACTTCTGAGGGAGTTCTGGACACTGAGAGTTTTAAGGGAATTTCTCCAGTGTTCTTCTTCCATATTGAACTGAGAAGCTGCCTATAATCTGCCAGCAGTGCTGACCTCTACTCTCACAGTCACCCTTCTCCCACGTGTAGAAGAAATACACACCTCTCACCCACCCTAAACCTTACCATGATGCTCAGGAGTATAAAACCCTAAGGTATGAAACAAAAGGGGCTTTTCCTGAGACAAAGAAAGAGCACCCGAGTAAAATTCTGTGAAGGAGGCTGGCCTTTCTCAGCCACACCACAAACACAAGTGTGGTTCTGTGACTGATCTCTTTAATAATGAGAATTTTGAAACATATGACAGGTGGTTGTCATAAGGACATCTCATAAGCTTATCTGAATTTAAAAATGAAGTCAGACTTTTTCTGACTGAAAGTTAAGTCTCACTTGGCCAACTGGCTTAACAGTGCATATGGTTTTTGGCAGTTAGGTTATTTGGTAGATGTTTTACGTAAATTAAATGAGCTTAATCTGCAAATCCAAAATTTTGACAAACATATTTTATAAAAGTGTACAATAAATGACATGGCTAGATATAACTTTCTTTGCAACTAGTTAAATTTAAATTAGATACTAATTTTAAAATGTGTGAGAGGGTACAGTTTTTCAAAATTCTTTTAGGGCTACATGCTAAAAATGTTAAAGGTCTCCGCTAAATGTTAATTACAGGCTGTGGAAACCACCTTCTCCAAAGTGATTTAACCAGACTTTCTGAGATAGTCTGAATGTGGCTCTGCCCTGAGACAGAAGTGTGGGCTCAAACTACCTTGCACAGAATCCATGGAAAGCCAACACGAGGAAAAGTAATGTATCGCTCACTTGAAAAAAGCAAAGCTTTGGGACAAACAACATGGGGGAGTACAAAAGATGAAAAAAATATGTGGTTCCTCTGCCCTCAAGGAATTTGGAATCAGTGGGGGGAATAAGAATAAACACAAAGAACTAATTAAAAAGGCTGAAAGGAACAAGTGCTGAAAAAGTTATTTAGCATTGACCAGAAAAACATACCGTAAGTCTAGGAAACAAAAGGCAAGTATAGCAGACTTTGAGCACTGACATTTTAACATTATTGTCTAACTATCTGCAAGTGACCCTGAAGCTCCAGGAGATACATGAGTTTATGATTCTGCTTCGCCCATATCTGAATCACGCACTTTGAAGTTAGAACTGGCAGAGAAAGGCACTTAGTCACTGGGGGAACCAGTGACCACCCATATCTACATCTCTTAGCCACACACATATTAACGCTCTATACATTATCTTCATTAAAATTTGGTATCTTCAAGAGGAATGGCTCCCAAAATAAAGTCAGCTGCTAGTGCTGCTAATGAAAGTGAGCAGAAAAAGGAACATTAATAGAAGGTGATGGTTCTCACCAAAAAAATGAGATTTTATGGAGGTGAATATTCAAACGTTCAAGATTCACAAGTATCAGGGTTTATACTTGGAGAATGCCAAAGATCTACTGTGATCAGGTTTAGATAGCATGGTATGCTTGAAGGAGTGACAGTAAAAAGGCTTGAATGCCAGGACATGAACATGAGATTTTAACCTGCAAGCCACAAGAAACCAATGAAAGACTAAAGATTACAGGTAGAACGATGAGATGAGTGCCACCGTCTGTACAAGATAAAGCCTGAAAATAAATGGGAGCATAAGAAATGGAATGGAAGGTCACTGACGAAATGGAAAAAGACTCCAAAGAACTTGGGGACCAACTGATAGTGGGAAACAGGAGGAGTGGAAGAGGACTGGGATTTTCAGCCTCAGGTGACCAAGAAGGTGGTGAGGCTGTCAATAAAAAAAAAAATAGGGAAATTATGAAAAGGGCTAGAATCGACATTGGAGCCTGACCGTAGTTTTGGAAGACATACAGTACCAGGCAGGAGAGCAAAGAATTGATATCACTAACATGCAAGCAAAGTTCAAACAGCACAAAGGGGAGAATAAAAACAAAACAGCCAAGGCCAGGACTGAAAAGGAAAGAACATGCACTCACCTCGGTATGAGTTCAGAATCATCTGCTGAGCAAGGTCCCAAACTTTGATGCTAAGAAGCAAAAGGAAACAGAGACTTAATTTGACCTACACTACCTACATAAAAACGTGTGTTCAAATAAGAACGTCCTATGTCTTTGCCTACTGGACTTCTGGTACAGCCTACTTTTACAGTGGATTGCAAAAATCTCTAAGAAAACCTTAGAGGCATGTCATAATTAGTCACTGGGTTCTTATAATGAGCCCAAAACAGTATTTAATGAGGCTAATATGATGCTAAAGACACCCAAAGGAGGCCCAGAAACAGGAGCGATGAGAGGAGGGACCCACCAGAAGTCTTTGCTACCACTGACAGCTTGTGTGCCAGAGCTCAGGACACTGACTGTAGACACGATGTCATCGTGCTCATACTTGCAGAACTTGCTGACAATGAGTGTCTCATTCTCATCCAGCTCCCACAATTCAACAGCACCTGTTGGGGGTGGGGAGGAGGGTGAGGGAAACAAGCTTGGATTATGCCAAGACAGCAATTCGCTTCTAGGATTCTAAGCTCTCAGGAAACAAGGAGGAAATCTCCCCAATGATCTGAGTAGCACACAGTCCGTACGATTAAATATTCCCAATTATTTGGACACTAAAAATACTAAATACTAAAGTATTTTAGTACTAAATACTAAATACTAATACTAAAGTATTTGTTGAACAATTTGAATATATGTCTTACAGTCATAAAAGTATGTTGAATAACATAAAATATGTTGTACAGTGACTAAGTACAGAAAATCCCCAAATAGCTGCCCTGAATATAGAGTGTTCAAGCTCAATTGCCAGAGAGGCTCAATCTTTAATGTCCCACCTTTATCCTTCCATGCAATGTCTGCCAACGTCCATATTCTGATTTCTTTTTTTTTTTTTAATGTCAAAGCTTCCATTGCTGAGTCTGACATTCAAGGCAAAGAAAGCAGAATAAAGACATTTAAGAATAAAATGGGAAGAAATGGAAAGTGCACAGATTGGCCTCGGCATCATCTTTAGGATCAAGATTATCCTTGGTTTGGGGTTGGGTGGATACAGAGAAGAAAAATAGTTCCAATTAATTTGTTAATTTTGTTATGGATTTTGCTAGGAAGTTCCACCAAACAATTTAGAATCTTGGGAAAGGTATTTCCTACCTACACAGTTACTCTCCTTCGGGACCAACACCCTCAAGCTCCCCCAAGCACTGAGTATGGGATTTTAAAAATTGAGCCCAGCCCGACCTATACCCCTGGCCTCCATCCCACCTGGAAGGTTGAGGAGAAAGTGACTCACCTGAATCGGAAGCCACTAGGATACCTCTGTCCCCTACCCAAGTGAGGTCAGCCACTCCGGCCTCCGTCTGGACTCCAGCGGAGCAGAAACCTTCGTTGGGGGCGGCACAAGGGTCCTTGAAAAGCCAGAGGGAGCCAGCCCAGCAGCGGCCACTCAGGCTAGAAGCCCCGAGCAGAAGCGCCCCATCTAAGGGAGATATAAGCTGTCAGCGCGTGAGGAGTGGAAGGGCTAATCTCCCTGGTGACCGCCCAGCAGCCAGCTGGCCGTGTCTGGATCGGAGCCCAGGAACGCCGAGCACGGCTGGGGACTGAGCTCAGCGACGCGAGGCAGGTGTGAGGATGGCATGCGGGGTAAGCGGGGGGCTGGGGGCAGGCTGGAAGGTTTAGTCCCGGGAAAGGGCATTCGGGGTGGGGTGAGGGAACTCCCAGACCCAGGACCTAGGCTCACCCGACCGGTACCGCGCAGCCTCCAACTGCCGCTCCATACAAGCGGGCGCATTAGGGGGAAGGTTCCACTCCCGGGCCTCCGGGGGCACTAGCGGGGGCGGAGTTTCCTTCCGCATCTCCACGATTCCAACTCCAACCTAGACCCAAACTGGACGCCCGCCGGAGACTCAGCTCCGCGAGCCACCACGTGGTCCCTCTATAGGCCTCCGCCCCTCTGGCCAGGCTACAGCCTCTCTAAATCTCGCGAGAATTGCTTCTACAATTCCTTTCCGCTTTCCAGCGAGCGACCTCTTGCCGCAGGCTCTCAATGCTCTGCGCTTCTTATCGCCAAAAAAAAAAAAAAAAAAAAAAATTCGACCGGAAGTTGATGGAAAAGGGCACGATGTTCTCTTCTCGCGAGACTTGTGAGCGACCATCTTGTTTCTGCCCCTGACAGAGTCTCCTGTAGCGGTCACTGGGGCGCGAAGACTGTTGTGTGGACGCTGCCTGACAATGCTGTCCCGGGTGGTACTTTCTGCCGCCACCGCAGCAGGTGAGAGGTACAGACCCTGGTCCGGGCTAGCAGAGTGATTGCAAACCAGCGCGTCTAGGGTTACTTGGAGCGGGTGGGAGGAAAGGGGGTGAAAGGCGCGGCGAGATTTGGGCCTGAGTGGAGAGTTGATTAGTGCCGCTCAGAAGGAGAGTGTGGGGTCTCGGGGGATAGGAATGGGGGACGCATGGCCTTAGTGATTGGGCTCCGCGGGGACCGAGGAAGGGGCAAACCAGATTTCACCGTGACCTTGCTAACCTGTGCCTTGTGTATTTGTAGCTCCCTCTCTGAAGAACGCAGCCCTCCTCGGTCCAGGGTAAGTGTAAGGGGTGTAATACTCCCTTTTGTCTTTGTTTTATCACCTATTTCACTTCTGGGTAATCTGCTCTTAGCTTTAGGCCGGTAATTACCTTTCTTTAGGTTATTTTGGAACGCTTCCAGTCTCATTCAAACATGTGTGCTCCTGTAACTGCCTGGAACACCGTTGTGTCACCTAATAGCAAAGGTTAAGAGAACAAGTGATGTGTTCTTACTAAACTAGAAACTGGTTTTGGTGTCCCCTAAGCCCCGCCCTTCTCCCTTGTGACCTTCAGCTAGGCACAGCTGCGGCAGCCCTAGTCAGGGTTACTAGATTGCATACCCTAGGACAAGTTTTGTTAAATAAAACAATGAAGCATCTTGTTTTTAATCTGTCTCCCAGATTCCAACTTTTACTGTCAGGTCAGAGAAATTATTCGTCGTTTCAGTAAATATTTATCTTGCCACCCACATAACCGAAGATACAAAAATGAGTAAGGTTAAGTACCTGCCTTCGTGGACCTCACGCACAGTCTACCAGAGGAGGCAGCTGTAAAGTAGTGGTTTACAGTGAGGAGGATTCCAAAGCTGAAAGAGGGTACACCGGGCTCCTCCACTTACAAGCTGTGGGACCTTAATTTCCCCATCTGCAAAATAGAGAGAATAGTACATTATGGATTGTGAAAATTAAGGGAGTTAATTCCTGGGAACTCTAAAAACAGTGCTTGGTACATAGTATGTGCTTAGTAAATATTAGAAGGTGTTACTGATATTTCATAAAACATGTCAGTTTTCTTTGGGATTTCTCTTTTTACTTCCAGACTTAGTCCTAAATCTTGCAAAATTTGATAGCAATCCTGTGGCTTGAAAAAGTGGCTTTGGTTTATCTGTAATTTTTGTGTAAGCAATAAAGTGAGGCTATAATTGGCTGCTTCCAACTTCTCAGAGAAGAAAGATTCCATATAGACAAGTAAACAAATAATTGTAATATAGGTAATAAATACATATACAACATGCAAGGAACATCCTTGATTTCTCTTTCACATTTCATGTCTAATACATCAGTAAGGCTCTTTCTTCAGATTATATCCAAACTCTGACCACTTCTTTCACTACCACTACTACTGGAGTGTGAACCACCATCACGTTTCACCTAGACTATTTCAGTTGTCTCCTAACTAGTCTCCTTGAATCTATATTCCTGTCCCATTACAGGCCATCCTCACAGTAGCCATAGGGATTATGTCAGTCCCCCCACCCTTCCCCTGCAAAGCCCTCTAGAGGTGCCCATCCCACTTGAAATAAAATCCAAACTTACGATAACACAGAAAGTTCAACATGAGTTGACCCCATCCTACCTCTTGATTTACCTTCTTACTTTCTCTTTTTAGCTCATTCTCTAGCCTTACTGGCCTTCTTGCTATTCCTCTGAAAACTGCCAAGCTTATTGTTGCCTCAGGATCTTTGTACTTGCTCTTCTCTCTTTTCCCCAGGTCATTGGCTCAAATGTCATCTGATCTACCGAAAAAGGCTTTCCCCCACTCCATTGCTCCTTAGCCCCTTCCTTCACCTATTTTTCTTCGTGGAACTTAAAACTGTCTGAAATTGTGTATTGTGAATTGTGTATACACTCACACTTCCCAAACTCCCACTAGAATGTCAGAGGCTGGGACTTTGTCTGCTTATTGTTATACTCCCGGTGCCTGATATAAGTAGAAAGTCAGTAAATGTTTTGTTGAGTGACTAATTGTCAACCCAAGATTGGAAGGCCTTTATAGAGGATATACTCAAGATGTTCTGAAGGCTGGTTGGTCTTGGCAGTCATTAAGTGAAAGGTACACCAGGCAGAAGGAGCAGCATGAGGTATGGATTTTTTTTTTTTTTTTTTTTTTTTTTTTTTTTTTTGGTTTTTGAAAGCAGTAAGTAGTTCCATATGGCTGGAGAGTAGGAGAATGAAGGAAGATGAGGACATAAAATTTCACAGGTGCTGAATCACGTAAGCTGAATTAAGTAGTTTGTTTTCTGTGGGCAGGAGAGAGCCTGTTGAAGAGTTTTAAAGTCAAATTTGCATTTTAGAAACTTTCAAAGCAGCAGGAAGGGGCCTAGGTTCAAGGGGTATTTGAGGAGAAGCCAAGAGAACAGATTTTGGGTTGCTTACTTGTTTAGGCAGGAGTAGATGAGGGCTTGAACTGAGACAGCCAGTTAAGGAGAGGATTTGTGTTCACCTAAAGCAAGTTCTTTAGTGCTCTGATTTAAGTCAGTGGTTCTCAACCTGGGGCAGTTTTGCCCTCTGAGGGACTTTTGGCAATGTCTGGAGACATTTTCGGTTGTCACCACTGGGTAGGAGGGGGGCTGCTACTGGCATCTGGTGTACAAAGGCCACAGGGATACTCCTAATTACTCTTAAGTGCACAGAACAGCCTTCCACAACAAAGAGTTGTCAATAGTTCAAAATGTCAATAGTGCTGAGGTTTAGAAACCCTGATTAAAATGAAAGAATCTTGAGCATGATTCTCAGATTTCAAAATTTGGTGCAGTAACTCAATATATTGGGAAGCAGAAATAATATTCAAAAGACAAGCAGTGAACAATAATCAATGAAATAATGTAAACTCTTACATTGCAAGGAGATAAGAGGGGAGGTGAGGGACAAAGACATACTGAGAATTTGAAGGAGATTTAGCTTGGCAGCAGATATGAAAAGGCTAGAGGATTTTATTTCATCAGAATCCTATGTACCAGTATGCTGTAACTGCTACAAATGCAATCTTAGGCTACTTTAAAGACAAGAACAGTTTGCAAATCCATGATAATAGTACAGTGGTTCAAGCCCAATAATGACAATAGCAAGTTCTCAATATGTATTGATATTTGTAGGATGAATGAATTAGTCAAGCTGTATTTCAGTTCAGTATTATGTTCAGTTCTGTATACTTCATTTTTGTAAACAAAACCAGTTTGCTGCTTGTGGACAGTCAGGATTGTGAAGGAACTGAGATGTTTAACCCAGATACATGAGTGTTATCTTACATCGAAAAATAATATTAGAACCAATGGATAGGGGTTTCAAGGATGTATGTAGCAGTTCAATTCAAAGGGTGAACATAGTTAGAGCTATGCAACACTGAAAAAACATGTTTCACTTAGTGGTTATTTAGCACCCCGATACAGAGAATATTCAAAAAGGTCAAAGTTCTTGCCATCAGGGAGCTCACAACACAGTGGACATGTAATAGCTAACCACTTACATAAAACTTTACCATATGCCAAGCACCATTCTATATACTTTACATTTATTAACTCAGTTAATCCTCACAACAACCCTCTAAGGTCATATTCTTTGTTCCCACTTTACTTTAGAGAAATCAGAGACTACAAAAGCGTAAATTAAAATTTGAATCCAGATAGTCTGGATGGAGAGTATGTTCTTACATAATTCATTGCTAGTAATAGACATATAAAGTCCTAGAGAGATGACACGTGAGACTTAACAGAAGGGATTCTAGTATTGGGTAGAAGGTTACATACAGCCTTAAGTAAGTTGTTTCCCCTTATTACACAGCTAATTATGGGACCCTAACCTTCCTGTTCTTGGTCTGTTCTGTTCCCATTGTTAGGACAGTGGGAAACAGCCTCAATCCTCATCCCTATTTGCTCTTTTCTACAGTTGTTCATACATTGTGTTCTCTTTAAAGAATAGACCTTAAATTTGTGTAATTCCTACCTGTAGGGTATTGCAGGCAACAAGGATCTTTCACAAAGGGCAGCCAAGTCTTGCCCCTGTACCACCTCTTCCTGAATATGGAGGAAAAGTTCGTTTTGGGCTGATCCCTGAGGAATTTTTCCAGTTCCTTTATCCTAAAACCGGTGTAACAGGTGAGCATTTGCCCAGTGTTTGATAGTATGTTTAGATGGTATGGTTTATGTTAATCTAGCCTTTTAGTGGCCTCTTACCTCTTCCACACGTACCAGAAAAATCAAGTCAGCTGGTTTTAAAACTAAAGTGTGGAAGTGATTCAATATAAGAATTGATTTGGTTACTTTAACTTGTCTTTGGAATAAATTTGTTTGGGATTTTAACTTGATTTTGTACCATTGTCTCCATTTCTTGTTACACCAAATTTATTGACTGCCTGCTCTATGCTAGACACTGTTCTAGGCATACGGTGGTGAACTAAAGTGCCTGCCATCATGAAACATACATTCTTTTGTAGGATAGACAATAAGGAAATGAGTAACTGGGGAATTCTCTGGCGGTCCAGTGGTTAGGACTCGGTGCTTTCACTGCAGGGGCCCGGCTTCCATCCCTGGTCAAGGAACTAAGATCCTGCAAGCCGCACAGAGCGGCCAAAAAAAGAAAAATTGAGTAACTGTATAATACACTTTCAGGTAATGATAGAAAGAGCTGTGGATTAAAATAAAGCCAGGTAAGGCAATAGAGACTATGTGTTGTATGTATAATTATGAAAAAAAGAGCTGGACCATATTTATCAGTTTTTTTTTTTCCTTTTAAAAAGGCATAGGAAAAAAAAAAAGGCATAGGGACTTCCCTGGTGGTGTAGTGGTTAAGAATCCACCTGCCAGTGCAGGGGACACGGGTTTGAGCCCTGGTCCGGGAAGATCCCACATGCCACGGAGCAACTAAGCCCCTGTGACACAACTACTGAGCCTGTGCTCTAGAGCCTGCGAGCCACAGCTACTGAAGTCCGCGCACCTAGAGCCCCTGCTCCGCAACAAGAGAAGCCACTGCAGTGAGAAGCCTGCGTGCCGCAACTAGAGAAAGCCCACGCACAGCAATGAAGACCCAACACAGCCAAATAAATAAATAAATAAATTATTTTATTTAAAATAAATAAATAAAAAGGCATAAACTGTACTGAAACCTTACATTTTTATAATACGATATGCTTTCACTTTATTTAATCCATACAACAGTTCTATGAAGACTTTTTTTTTTTTAATAAATTTATTTATTTATTTTTGGCTGCATTGGGTCTTCGTTACTGCGTACGGGCTTTCTCTAGTTGCGGCGAGCGGGGGCTACTCCTGGCTGCGGTGCGCCAGCTTCTCACTGCGACGGCTTCTCTTGTTGCAGAGCGTGGGCTCTAGGCACACAGGCTCAGTAATTGTGGCTCGCGGGCTTTAGAGCACAGGCTCAGTAGTTGTGGCGCATGGGCTTAGTTGCTCCACGGCATGTGGGATCTTCCCAGACCAGGGCTCGAACCGGTGTCCCCTTCATTGGCAGGCGGATTCTCAACCACTATGCCACCAGGGAAGCCCTATGAAGACATTTTTATTACCCAGAACTAGAAAACAAAGAATTTACGGAGATTTATTCTCTCTTTAGTGACTGAGTTGGACTTAAACACAGGTTCTACAGTTAAGTTTAGTGTTCTTTCTGCTACACGCACTGCCTCTCTTGCTGTACCCAAGTATTGCTATGACCATGAAACACTGACAACCAAAGATTTTTTTTTTAATCTCTCCAGGGAGTGGCCTAAGATAGCATTTTTGTAACTAAAATTGCAAGAAACATTAATTTCCTCAGACCTCCATAGCTGATAAAAATGCTACATATGATAGGCCTTTCTTATAAATTCACATTTAAAATTTATACATTGAAGGCAAATTTTTAAAAAAATAAACTGTTGAAACTTTGTATGGGAAACTGGGTAAAATATATTTGAGAATGTAACCCTTTTATTCTCATAGTACATCCTAACATCTTTTGGTACCTGTATTGCTCAAAAACACAGTAAACTGCTTCCCCAAAGACCTGCTTTGACCTTACCTAGCATCTAGTAGTCATAGAGGAAAATCCTAAAGAAATGTACCGTATGGTTTGTGTCCTTTCAGAATTCATGGCCTGGTTAAAGAAAAAGGTGGCTATATTTGAAGCATTATAATAAGACGCTACAGGAATTGAGAATCCTGTTATTTAGTTCTTTTACATACATGCTGCTTCATAGTTGTATCTGTTTTGTTTGCTTATTTCCAGTGGCAGGTTCCTATTCAGTAAATAGGCAAGAGTGGATAAATTTTATTCTGACCAATGTCCCCACTCAATAAATAGTATATTTTGCTGCACAAATTACTTCTGGTAGTAACCTGACATCTTTATAAAATACTTCCTGTTTGTTGAGCAATTGTACCAGACACTTAATATACATTATTTCTCAATTTCGTCAACCCTATGAAGAAGGTACTATTCCCATTTTACAGTTAAGGAAACTAAGCTCAGAGTTCATCTATATTGCTCAGTGTTTTATAAGTTGCAGAGTCAGATTTCCATGGGTCCAGATCCTTGTTCTTGCAACGCTACCATACTGGTTCTCACCTAGTGTTCCGTCTTTGAATCTGATTATTTAAAGTCATTATTAACTTTGCCTTCAACTAATTAAATGCGGAAGTATCTCTGTCTTCCCCTTTTAGACATAGCATATCCATCATAAAATAACTTTTTCTTCTTTTAGGACCCTACGTGCTCGGAACTGGGCTTATCTTATATTTACTCTCCAAAGAAATATATGTGATAACTGCAGAGACCTTCTCTGCCATTTCAACAATAGGGGTGCTTATCTATGTAATTAAAAAATATGGTGCCTCTATTGGGGAATTTGCTGATAAACTCAATGAGGTAAGAACCATAAACCTTATTTCCCATTTTAGACCATAGTAGTCGTGTCAAAGCCATCAAGTGATGTTTTTGGTACGAATGATAGGGGCAGAGCATATAGAAATGAATCTAATTATAATGATTTCAATTATAAGTGTTAATGTTATTACTAACTTGAGATCAAGTTTTAAAAATCTACCAAACTTTCTCCAGCTTTTCCATAGTTTTGTTCTTTCAACAAGATACTGCATAGCTATTTTGGGCAACTCTTTTTAAGGATTTGTGTACTCCCTATTGTGTGGGTGTTTTCACAAATGAGGGGTATGACTTCGAAGAAGCATAAAATGAATCTTTTTTATTACCCTTGGTACTTTCAGTGATCTTTGTTGTAAATATCATAATTGCAGCAAAAAATTGCCGAACTGGAAGAAGTGAAACAGGCTACCATCAAACAAATCCAAGATGCAATTGATCTGGAGAAGTCACAGCAGGCACTGGTTCAAAAGCGCCATTACCTTTTTGATGTCCAGAGGGTAGGTTTCAGAACTTTCTAAGGCAAGTGAAGTTACTCATTTGTGTGCATTTAACACAAAAAATTAGAATCTTATGAGGAATAGTTGGATAGGTTGAGCATATTTTGTTTAGAAAAGAGAATATTTGGTTGGGGGTCTAAATAGCAGTTACAGCTATTAACTGTTCAGTGGACCTATCAAGTAGAAAAATAACTAGAATTATTACTCTAAAACTAGAAAGAGTAAAAAGTATAAAAGGACACATTTTGAATCCACACAGAGGGAAAATAATTCATTAAGTTATAGCGGATTAAAAAATGGCATTCACTGTAAAATACAGTAGGTGAAATACATGCTGTGCATTTCATACGTGCTCGCTATAAGAAAGTCTTACTTAACATACTTGCTATAAGAAAACCTGATACCTTACATTCCAAATTCACAAAGCAGATTCAGATGGCAGGAGAGCTTTTTACCATGATCAAAGCATAATTAGATTCTAAAATATTTAGTTTCTAAAACAACTTAAGGAACGTGCTCAAGCATTTTGTTGTTATTTACTTTGAGCCCAGTACTTTATGCCTGATATTTAAAGTGAGATGTCCTTATATTGAAATTTTATGTATAGAAACACCTATGAAATGAAAAATTAGGTGCTAAGGTAAAATAAGTATCTGAAATATTAAGGGTCTGGGCCAGTATTTCCTAGTGTAGTCTTGGTACCATGTGCATCAGTCATCTTTGATGCAAATTTTTGGACCCATTCCAAGACCTATGGGATTAGAACCTCTGTTAGGAGCTATCCAAGAGTCTATATTTTTTTAAATAGGATCCTGAAAGATTCTTAAGCACATAAATGTTTGAAATCCTCAGAAATTTTTAAAATATCTTTCTGTGCAGATTTAGGTTACAATCTAAATGCTTCCTGCCTCATAGAAACTATGTATGCACAAACAAAATCTGGCTTTTGAAGATGTAGCTTTTTTATAAGATTCAAATGATAGTCATTAAAATTTTTATTTATTTATGAAATATTTATTTAATAGGTATATTTTATGTGTGGACACTGGTCAAGACAAGGTGCTGGGAATACAGCAGAGAGCAAAACAAAGTCTGCCTTCCTGGGGTCTCTTTCCTAGCCAGGGGTTGAGAGAAGGACAGGAGAAAAATAATTAAGCATATGTGAATGTCAACTGGTGTGAAGTACATGTAGAATAATGAACTTATGTTAAAGGAAAAGAGATTTTAGAAGGAGGGAGTTACTATTTATATTGGGCAGTCTAGAAAGGCTTCTAATGTGATATTTGAAGAGAGAGCTGTCAAAGTGATGGTGCAGGCTGTGTGGATTTCTGAGGAAATAGTATTCCAGGCAGAGGGAAGAACAATTGCAAGGGCCCTAATCCTGGAAGCCTGCTTGGTGTAGACAAGGAAAAGTAAGGAAGCCACTGTAGCTGAAGTGGAATGGCTGAGGAGGAAGGTAAAAGGAAGCAAGGCAGAGAGTGGCCAAGGGCTAGATCATGTAAAGTCTTACAGGCTTCTGTGAGAACTTTGACTTGTACTCAGAATGAGAGAGAAAGTCATTGAATCTTTTAGGCAGAGGAGTGATACAATCTCACTCGTGTTTTGAAGGGTGACTCTGATTGCCTTGTTGAAAGTAGCCTTCAATCTTGTATGCATTGGTTTGAAATGCCAATGAGTTAGCCAAATAGAGTTGTTAGGTAGACCATTTGATATATGAGTCTGGAATCACTGGGGAGAATTCCAGACTGGAGATGAGGGAATCATGAGCTTACAAGAGGCACAGCTGTAAGACTGGAACATGAAGGAAAATAACTGAGGGAAACAAGGATTATTTTAATTTGTAGTTGCCCTACTTATGGTCAAGTAGTAAGGGTCTAAGAATTTGGCATAGGATTTAGCAACCTGGAGGTTGGTGACCTTGGTAAGGGCTATTTGAGTAAGTTGAAGGAAAAAAAATGGAAGAAAAGAAATTGGAGTCTGAGTATAGACCACTGTCAAAACTGTGAAGGAGTTTTACTGTATTGGGCAAAGAAATTACTCAGTAGTTCAGAAGGTAGGATGTGGTAATCAAGAGAGATTTTTTAAAAGATGGAAAGTATAATTACATGTTAGCATCTGATAGAAGTTAGTAGAGAGAGAAAAATTGATGCAAGAAAGGGGTGGGAGTAGGGAGGAATTTGCTGGAGCAATGTCCTTCAGTAGGCCAGAGAGTTTAGAATACACAGGTGGAAGGGTTGCCTTCAAGAGCAGAGACAGTTCAGCCATAGTTAAAGAAAGGAAGGCAAAGTATGTGAGTATGGGTCCAGGTAGATTGGTTTATATGGTGGTAGAAGTTTGTGAAGTTCTTTGTTTCCTTTTTCTCAGTGAAATAGGAAGGTAGGTCATTTGTTGAAAAGGAAAGTAGTCAAGGAGATATACTAGAGATTTCAGGAGAGTGAATGGAGTAAAAAAAAAAAAAAAAAAAAATGTACCTAGGAGTATTAAGGGCCTACTTGAGATTAATATTTCAAGGCTTGGGGCTTCCCTGGTGGCGCAGTGGTTGGGAGTCTGCCTGCCAATGCAGGGGACACGGGTTCGAGCCCTGGTCTGGGAAGATCCCACATGCCACGGAGCGACTAGGCCCGTGAGCCACAATTGCTGAGCCTGCGCGTCTGGAGCCTGTGCTCCGCAACAAGAAAGGCCACGATAGTGAGAGGCCCGCGCACCGCGATGAAGAGTGGCCCCCACTTTCCGCAGCTGGAGAGGGCCCTCGCACAGAAACGAGGACCCAGCACAGCCATAAATAAATAAATAAATAAATAAAATAAACCCAAAGTTTAAAAAAAAAAAAAAAAGAGTTGAGGGACTGGTCATTCGTTAAAAAAAAAAAAAAAAAAAATATTTCAAGGCTTTATATAAAACAGGAAGACCTATAAGGATTTTCATTACAGACTAGAAGATGACAATATACCTGTCACCATTACTAATTCAGTGTTATTCTGGCAGTAGTAGCTGGTATTAAGAGAAAGAAATAAGAGGTATAAAAATTAGAAAACATAAAGTTATCCTTACTTATAGATTACCTGATTATATACCTAGGAAACCTGAGAGAATCAACATAACTCTTAAAACCATAAGCAAATTCAGTAAGGTATCTGGGTACAAAATTAATATCTAATAAACAAAATCAGTAGCCTTCTATATACAAATATCAGTCAGAAAATATACGAGAAGAAGATAAACCATTTAGGAAGAGATGCCTAGGAGTAAACTTAACTAGAAATGTACAGTCTTTTTACTTTGAAAAATGTGAAATGCTTGTGAGGTATAAGGTTCTAAGAACCTAGACTCAATAGTATAAGGATATCAAATTCTCCCTACTTTAATCTCTAAATTTTACACATTCCTAGAAAGAAAATACTAATAGACCAGGGGTAGGGGGTGTTGGGACTTGAACAAATTGATTATTACTAGAAAAAGTAAAAAATATTCAGGAGTATTCTGAAAAAGAGAAATAATGAACAGCCCTACCAAATATTAAAGCTCAAAATTATAAAGGAACTTTAAATAGCTTGGCACACTACATGAATAGAAAGTCAGATTGGCACAGCACTTGAGAGAGAGGGTCTAGAGATAGACCTAAACGCATAAGGTAGTTTACATCGGTGGCATTTTCATCTTAGAGGGGGAAAGACAGACGGGTATCTTTGTAGCTACAGAGTTGTTTTCCTACTTTTTGCCTTATACCAAAACGAATTTCAGATGAATTAAAGATCTTTAGATAAGAAATGAGACCATAAAAGTAGAAAAAGAGAACATGAAAAACAGTACAGTACCCTTGGAGTGGCAAAGCCTTTCTAATAAAGACAACAAAATGCAGAAACTTGTGTGGTGACGTATGTTAACTAGACCCATTGTGGTGATCATTTCACAATATATACAAATACCGAATCATTGTGTTTGTATACCTGAAATTACTGTAATATTGTATGTCAGTTATACTTCAATTTTTAAAAATCCAGGAAAAATTTAAGAGGAAATTTACATTTAAAAATGTAAGAGGAAAAATTAAGTTGATCTCATTAAAAATTTTTTAAGTTTTACATGTAGAAATTACCATAAAGCTAAGAGACAAACTAGGAAGAATACATGCATTCCATGTGACACAAAAGGGTAGTTACCTTAGGATAGACCAGCATCTCAGTAGAAAACTAGGTGTAGGACATGAACAATTTATAAAGATATAAGTAAATGTAAATGACTTCTAAACACGTAAATTTTCTCCTTAGATAATGACAATTAAAACTGATATTTTTTTCTGCTTATCAGAATAGTGGAGAGTAAAATGTTTTATAAACACCATTGGTCAGGGTTTAGAGTAACAAGCATTTGTGTTGCTGGTGAGAGCATGAAGCAGTACAACTTTTCTGTGGAATTGGACAGCGTTAATCACAAGTTAAAATGGATCTTTAAGAGCATGGGCTTTGTAGCCTGACTCCTTGTAGTCAGGTCTTGACTTCACAGTTCATTAGCTCTATAACCTTGGACAAATTCTTTAGCATCTGCCTCAGTTTCTTCCTCACTGTAAAATGAATATAATAATAGCAACTATCCCATGGTGTGATTTTAAGATTTAATTGAATTGACACACAGTGTTTATTTAGAACATAGTAGGTACTCAACAGTTATTAGCTATTTGACCCAGCAATTATTCACACATAAGTGCAAAGACATATACAATATACGCAGCAGCATTATTTGTTAAAGAGTTAGAAGCAACCTAATCTATTAATAGAGCTTAAGTAAATTATGGATTATGAGACACCAAAATAGTAGAATCCAATGTAACTTTTAAAATTAAGGTGGGTCTTTGTGTCGTAATCAGTAAAAGTGATGTTCGTTTGTGCACATATACCTGTGTTTTGTTTATTAAATATTTCTGGGAGAGAATACAAGAAATAGAGGAAGATGGTAGCCTATGGAGGGGCTGGAAGAGACTAATTTTTTACTGTATATACTTTTTATTTTTTTAAAGTGTTTATTTATTTATGGCTGTGTTGGGTCTTCGTTTCTGTGCAAGGGCTTTCTCTAGCAAGCAGGGGCCACTCTTCATCGCCGTGCGCGGGCCTCTCACTATCGTGGCCTCTCTTGTTGCGGAGCACAGGCTCCAGACGCGCAGGCTCAGTAATTGTGGCTCACGGGCCCAGCTGCTCCGCGGCACATGGGATCTTCCCAGACCAGGGCTCAAACCTGTGTCCCCTGCATTGGCAGGCAGACTCTCAACCACTGCGCCACCAGGGAAGCCCTGTATATACTTTTAAATATATTTTTACTATATGCTGTTAGAATTTTTCTACCACATGCATGTGTTACCTATTCATATTAAACAAATGAATTTTGCATAAAATACAGGTAATGATGGGTATTCTAATGGGCAGAATCCTCAGAATGGAAGTGATCCTTTAAGTATGCAAACAATTTTTGTCACTTCTTAATTTTGCTTCAGAATAACATTGCCATGGCCTTGGAAGTTAGTTACCGGGAACGGCTGCATAGAGTATACAAGGAGGTGAAGAATCGCCTGGACTATCACATCTCTGTGCAGAATATGATGCGTCAAAAGGAACAAGAGCACATGATAAACTGGGTGGAGAAGAACGTGGTACAGAGCATCTCTGCGCAGCAGGTACATGATGTTTTGAAGCTTCTGGAGTTGTATTGATATCTCTGATAGGACAGAAATAGCTGGTAAGGAGTCTTTAGCCTAGAGACATTGGGGTGGTCCTGGTTCATTTTTCTGGTTAGTGGTAACCTAGAAGATGCTGTACAACTGCTTTGGTAGGTTGCCTCCTTCCTCAAAGTTTGGCTACCAAAGGGTCTCTCACCTCATGGATCAAAAAGAGTGGAAAGATTGTTGAGAACACTCGTTGAACAGACGTATGTTCAAGTTCCAACATTTGGGAAATAGTAAGCAACATATTTCATTTCTCTGTAAAACAGAGGCTGGACAAGTCTACTTCTTAGCCTCTTCCATTTTCTGAATAATTCCATGGTTTCTATTCCATGCCATTTCCTCTTCCCAGCCACTTAATTCATTGGTCTTGAACAGAAATGTTTTCTGTTTTTTACCTAAATGTGATTTCCTTTTTAAATTTTATGTTCTTTATTTACTTTTGACTTGATTTCTTCTTTCCTAGATATATAGTATACTTAGGCATTTCTGGTCATTTTCTGCATAACCATGCAGGACTAGAAAAACAGGGTCTGTCAACATTTAATGAATTGGGTTTTTTAAAATAAACTGTCTTTTACATAAAAGTGACATACTTATTTAAGAAACTTGAAAAGACTAAAGTATACAAAAGAGACTAAAAGTTATTTTTATTCTTTCTTAACATTTCTGTATTACTAATGTTTGTTAGGTTGGTCTTTTTTAAGCAGCTGTTAGCTGTAAAACCTAACATCAGTGGCACATGGTTACAAGAGTATCTAGCTTCAACTTCTGAACAGGTTTCACTCATAAAAGCTATGAGCCAGGGGACTTTAAATTCCCTGCATTTGCTTAAAATAAATTTTGCATCTCCCCTATGTTAAATAATTAAATAATTTGTAGTAGTCTATCATATCAAGCCAGTAATCCATCTTGAGATTCCGAGGAATCTCTTATAGGAGGTATCCTTTAGAATTACAGTGTTTATACCCTTCCATGATTTGAAAAGGTCTAACCAGCTTTCTCTTTCCTTATCACAGGAGAAGGAGACAATTGCCAAGTGCATTGCAGATCTAAAGCTGCTTGCAAAGAAGGCTCAAGCACAGCCAGCTCTGTAAATGCATCTGTCCCAATTGAGACAGCTAGAAACAGTTGACTGACTAAATGGAAACTAGTCTTTGTGACAAAATCTTTCTGTATTGCTCTCTACTGAAGTTAGTTTCCCTTTCCTAAAAATGAAAAGTTTGAGTTTCATATAATGAGAGAATTAAAACAATCTATTGGCCAGTAAGATGTTTCTCTCATCCTTCTTGCTCTGCATTTTGAGTTGTTCCATGATCACTTTTGAATAAGCAGTTTGCTTTGAATAAAATTTGGTACCTGACTAAAAATTGTCAAGTTATAGTTTAAATTTGAATTAATTCAACCATCTTACAATAAAGTGACGGTTGAAACAAAGTTTTTCAAGATGCATAATTTTCTGAAATGTTATTTCAACATTTATTATATGGGTAAAAATTATGGGTCATTGAGCTGATAATATTGTTTATAAAACTATTGGTGGTAAGCTATTTCTTGCTGACAGGTTATGGGAAATTTAAAACTTTTCAGTATTCTTAAAATAACTAAAGGAAATCTTGTATATCAAATTATATCATTGACTTTATTTTCATTTTAGTAGTATGTCAACAGAAAATATTATGGACTCAATGTGTCATAAAATCACTCTGAAGAATCCAGCAGATAAGTTAGAAAATTCTGCCCTTCCATTGGTTTGTCTATATTTAATTCTCCCATATTTGTATAAGGATTTACTTGTAAACAAATGGATAACTTACATAATAGTTATGGAACTATAGGAACTAATAGGAAATACTTGAAAATACGTACCATATGGATAATTGCCATTTTCATTGACTTCCTAAGGTTTTAATTATATAACAATCATTTAAGTCAGTATTTATTTATTTATTGATGGCTAATGTATTCATCTTATATAGAAATCAGACTGATATCATTATTAAGATGTTACCTAAAGGAGATTTTGATAGGGTCAGCAGAGGTGTTCCAGATTACTCATTAAACAAAGAATTGCTGTGCTAAGCACAATCCTGCACTGGTCATACAGAGATAAAAAGTTCCTACCTCAGGGAGTTAAATATCTACTGGAAAGGCAGTAAGACTATGTGATACAGTACAGATTTTAGGTGTTTTGAGAGTGTAATGACAAGCACCATTTTAGGTAGTCTCAGTAACCTCATCATTTTCCTTGTGTATAACTGTATCAGTCAGCATTCAGTCAGAGAAGCAGAACTACTAGGATATATGTTTATAGGTAAGGGATTTGACTTTATGCTGTCGTGGGAGCTGGTTAAGCAATCTCTGTAAGCTCTTAATCTTTGTTTCTGATGAAGGAACTTGACGTGCATGGAGCAGACATTTAAGAAGGGAAGATGGATGTGAAGTGGGAGGGGATAGGAACAAGTGGAAATCACAAGCACAGACTGAAACCCTTGTCAATTTGTATTACCTCAGATCTTCGTATGATTGTCCTGCAAAACCCCAGGCCTTTCCTCACACACCTGGTCCAAAGGTTAGAAAAGCTGAAGGATGACCCAGGGAAGGGTTGGGAAGTTATAGGCCCAACTACAATTGGTGAGTCAAGAGATTAGCACCAGTATGTATAAGCCACAAAGTTGCTTCTTTGCATTCGCAAAGGCAGCTAGGCTAGGCATGAGGCTGTCGAGGTCCTCTGGCCAGTCACTTCAGAATGAGAACAGTTTCATCTGGGTCTCCTCATAAGGCTACCAGATCCAAGCAGAGACTGACAGTGTGCCCCATAGTCCCCAGAACCAGGGAGCCGGATGAATCACATCGTGTACTCACAGCAACACTTACAACATGCTGTGGATAGCCAACATGATGCTCTGCCACCTGGACATGACTGCTGCAGCCAGCTGTAGAGCATATGCTGCTCCTTTTGGACAAGGATGTGCTGGAGGAGTTTGTTTACCTGTGCCCAAGGAGCATGGTATCACAACCCAAAGGGAAGCCAGTCAGGAATGAGAAGGAGGTAATAAGCTGAGCAGGTTTCCTAGAGACAAAACTCCACAGACTACAGCCCCAAATCTCTACCTTCAGAATACCAGAAATTCATTTCTATGTGGTGGATGTGGTTTGGTATGTACAAATTGGCTGCATGGTAATTGGTTGTGCAGTCTCAAGAGTATCACAGTTATTTTTTAAATGTATGGTATGAAAAAGTTCAATTGATTTGAAGTATTTTTGTATTAGCAAAAGAAATGGATTACATTTGTCAATGATAAAAGGGAAATGTTGGATTCTTTACTTTTGTCATAAATTTTGTAATGACCATAAAAATTTCTCATCAATGATAACTAATAAGAATCTGTAGATCATTCCATCAGGTGGTCAATTACCTAATTCACTGGTTATTCTTAGCATCATTCATGGTGGAATAACCAGATATCTTTCCTGATCTGCTGAAATACGAAGTAGACAGTATCACCTGTGATGTAATCTAGCCAGATGTATTTAACCTGAATCTCTCAGGATTTAAGATGTAAATTCCAGTTTCCAGGAAATGCAGGAGATAGAGGGACAATATAAATGACACCAGGGGAAGTAATTAAATTAGGGATTATGCTTCCATTTATTGGGTCATAGTGTTTTTCATTAAAATTTTTAATGTTTTCTGTTAAGATCCTGTACCTTTTTTTGTAAGATTTATTCTAAAGACTTTCTATTCTTTATTAAGATTATAAAACGTACCTGGCTTAAAAGTAAGTTTTCTGTTTGTTGGAGTGAGAAGATTAAGAGTCAGATTCCTGCAACTTTGTTGCTGAGGTTAAATGCAATTAAGATGCAAAATGCTGTAACATTTGCTTCCAGTAATGGTAGACTAGGTAATTCAGACCAACTCTCCTACTGAAGAAATTTTTCACATCTGGGTGAAATATAAAACGTATCTTAAAAATATTAAAGCACCGGATGGCCCTAGAGATTGTCATATTGAATGAAGTAAGTCAGACAAAGACAAATATCATATGATATCGCTTTTATGTGGAATCTAAAAAAATGGTACAAATGAACCTATTTACAAAACAGAAATAGAGTCACAGATGCAGAAAACAAACTTATGGTTACCCAGGGGGAAAGTGTGGGGGAGAGGGGGGGATAAATTGGGAGGTTGGGATTGACATACACACTACTATATATAAAATAGATAACTAATAAGAACCTACTATATAGCATGGGGAACTCTACTCAATACTTGTAATAGCCTATATGGGAAAAGAACCTAAAAAGAGTGGCTATATGTATATGTATAACTGATTCACTGCTGTACACCTGAAGCTAAAAACACTGTAAATCAACTATACTGCAATAAAAATTAAAAAAAAAAAAAAAAATCTCTGCCTAACCCAGAAGTTTTGTAATTTTAGCTCCTACAGGTAAGGATATGTTACATAATTTGTAGATGGTGTGAAATAAAGAGTTTAAGGCTTTTTTGTTTTTCATATGAATTCCCAATTGTTTCAGCACAGTCTACTAAAAAGATTATCTCCCCCCCCAAAAAAAAATAGAATAAAATAAAATAGATAACTAATAACATACTGTATAGCACAGGGAACTCTACTCACTTCTCCATAATGACCTATATGGGAATAGAATCTAAAAAAGAGTGGGTATATGTATATGTATAACTGATTCACTTTGCTGTACAGCAGAAACTAACAACATTGTAAATCATCTATACTCCAATAAAAATTAATTTAAAAAATATTAAAGCACCAAGAGATCATGAGAAATCATCAGATCAAGAACTGAGAGACAGTGGAAATTCAGACAGGTGAGGTTAGCCCTCAGGACCATTTTGGTCCTGGGAGCATTTGCCCATCTGAAAGAGATGGCTAAGACACTTAGTCGTGTTTTTGGTCGCTTCACAGGGCTAGAGGAACAAAAGATGGGAGTCCAGGACCCATCAAGAATAGAGACCCTAGTAAACCACCACTGCCTACCACCACCACTACCATACACACAGTCATCTGCACTCTAGGAATAAAGATGAAGACAGAAATAACCAGCCCTTGGGAGTTCCCTGGTGGCCTAGTGGTTAGGACTCCGGGCTTTCACTGCTGTGGCCCGGGTTCAACCCCTGGTCGGGGAACTGAGATCCTACAAGCTGTGGGGCGTGGCCAAAAATAAATAGATTAAAAAATAACCAGTCCTTAATGAACAGTGTCCTGCTGTGAACAGATGACCCAGTAAAAACTCAAGCCCTGAACTTGGACTAAGGTTATCCCAGATTGCTGGTGCCCCCAGGTGGCTGGCAAAAGCAATAAAAGAAACCTTGTTTGGATGAAGATAACGTGATTCTAGACTTGCACTCCGATCACTACATTACGTTGTGTTAAGACTCCATCTTAGCAGGCTGGAGAGAGACTCTCCTGCTGGCCTTGAAGAATCAAACTGCCAGGTTGTGAACTGCCTGTGGACAGGACCACATGGCAGGGAACTGCAGGCAGCTTCAAGGACCTGAAGACAGACTCTAGCTGACAGCCAGGGCCCTCAGTTATACAGCCGCAAGAAAATTTATTTGTCCAGCAAATAGGGGAAGTGGATTTTCCCCCAGTCAAGCCTCTGATGAAACCAAAGCCCCAGGTAATACCTGAACTGCAGCCCGGTGAGACCCTGAAACAGAGAACCCTACTAAGCTGTGTCCCAGCCTCTAACCCACAGAAACTGTGAGAAAAGAAATGTGTACTGTTTTAACCATCTACGTTTGTGATAATTTGTTATACTGCAATAGAAAACTGATACAGCAAGGATCCCTACCATTTCCATCTGGCATGATTTTTCCTGATTCACCCACTGTGGGTTCCCTTTCAGGGGGACCGATCCAATTTCCCACTTTGGTGCAGGCTTTAGACTTGATTTCCTGACCTCATACAAGGCCTTCAGACCCAATCTTCAGGTCACCAAAAATTGGTGGCTATTCCCAGAGCAAACCTTAGCTCCAGGTCTCACTCAACTCTCTCTTTCTGATCTTTGAGGATTTCCAACATCTAGTTCAGCCATGCATTTTTAAATTATGGTGTTTCAAATGTTTTATCCAGCATTTGTTGGTGTTCTTTAACAAGAGGATCTCTTTAAAAGCTCTAATCTGCTGTAGGTCTAGGGATTTCCATTCACTCTTTAACCCACTGAAGCCTTACTCCCCACCACTACTACACCCCAAGCTGCTTTAGCAAAAGAGATCAGGATCTCTTCATTTCCAAATTCAATCAACTCTTTCCAGTCCTCACCTTACTCAGCCTCTCTCTCAGCAGCACCTGGCACTGTTGGCCACAGCTTTTCCTTCCTTCTTTTCCTCCCTGGCTTCTAGTAGCATATGTATGCTATTACTGCTGTCACTGTTTCCGTGCAATTTCCTTAGCTGACTCTGCTTTTTCTGCCTCCCTGTTAAATAGTGGTATTCCTCAGAGTTCTAGGAATGTTTTCTTCTCATTCTACAAACTGTACCTGGATGATCTTATCCATCCCCATGGCTTCTGTTGATACTATCACGTGTATGCTGATGGCTTCCTAATCTATACCTCACGTTGTATTAGGGTAGGTTAGGTTAAGTGAGGTAAGAATCTATCCCAAAATCTCAGTAGTGTAACATGAAAAAGTTTATTTCTTGCTCACACAGAATCCACTGCAGGTCCAGGTGACCCTCCAGAGAAACTATCCTCCATATGGTGACTCAGTGATTCAACTTTAGAGCTTGCAACCTCACCTTCTCATCACAAAATCTCCATAATCACCCTGAAGGGGAAGGGATCAGAGGAGGTCTTCCTTAAGCAATTAAATGCTTCAACTAAAAGGGAAATACATCACTTTCATTCATAGTCCATTAGCCAGAGCTTATCACATGGCACTACTAAACCACAAGTGAGGCTCGGAGGCCAGGAGGAGAGGAGCTCTGGTTAGGGGTGAGAACTAGTACTCCCTACCACACAAATCTAGATTTCCTTCATGAGCCCCCAACCTGTGCATCCAACACCCCTCTCGACATCTCTACCTGAATGTTCCATAGGCACCCTAGACTCAATGTGTCCAAAAGTAAACTCATTATATATGCCCAATCCTACACCCCCCTTCTGTATTCTCACCATCAGTTGGTAATCCAAGGCAGAAACCTGGGAGTTATCTTGAGCTCCTCTCTCCCCCTTACCTTCCTCTCACAACTGAAAAAAGACTAGATTCATCACCTTTCTGCCCTACCTCCTCTTCCCCACGGCCTGTGCCTCTAATCAGATCATCCCTGTTTCTCATCTAGAACTCTGCCATACTAAAGGACTCCCTGCTCACTGTCTGTCCCACTGCCCCTCACCAGTCCCTCCTACACTCTGTTGCCCAAATCCAAATGTAATCATGTTACATCCTTCAGCACTCTCTCCATTGCCTCTAAGGTGAAGTTTGTTTAGGGTCCTCCACCATGTGATCTTGTCCTTCCTCTATAGCCTTTCTCTTTCCATTCCCCATCCCCACCCACCCTCATTCCCTGTAGCACCAGTGATGGTGAAATACTTACATTTCCCTGAACATCACAAACATGACAAAGCATGTGTTTGCTCATGCTGTTCCTCTGCCTGGAATATGCTTCCTTCCTCTGTCTGCCTACAAAATGTGATTCATCTTTCAAGATGCAACTCAAACATCATTTTCTCTATGATGCTTTTCTTGACACCCACCCTCCCTCCTTATTGTGCAACCTGAGCCCTTTCTCTTTGAGTCCCACTCCATCCTGTATGTCTGACACAGCATCTACAACATTTCATTACACTTACTTACTCCCGAACTTAACAGTATGTTTGGGTCATAGTAGGTGCTCAGTAAATGTCTGATTAATTAATCCGCACTCTAAGTCTGGAACTACTGCTGTTTCCTTCTCTGGTTCCTCTTCCTCCTTCTGCCCTTTGGTGATATCTCTGATCATAGTCTTTGACTTTTTATCCTCCCTTGTTTTTTCTACCACGCTCCTAAACATCTCTCAAGTTCATTTACATTTCTTTGTCTCTCCACTGCTACCTACCACCCTAGTCCAAGTTACTATTATCCCTCAACTGGATCACTGTAATAATCTCTTAACCAGTCTTGTCATATCTATTCTGGCTCCCTTCCAATTTATTCTCACCCCCCCACCCCCAGTCTTTGTGATTGTTTAGAAAGCAAGTCTGATCACATCACCCTTGTTTAAATACCTTCAGTGCAGATAAGCCCACCTCTCTTGTCATAAAAACAAAAGCTCTCAGGGAACTGGCCCCCCGCCTGGTTCTTCAACTTCATCCCCACCATACTCCATACCCACCCCCAGCACCCCAGCATCACCTCACACACTTCCTTGCTCTTTCACACTAGCCTTTTCTGGGGGTGGGGCAGTGTGGGGGGGGCACTTCCTGCCCTCCTTTCTTGCACAGAGCTTTTGAATTTCAATGTTCTCTTCCCTTTGATCGTTACTACCACCACCAGCACCACCCACCCCCATCGTGGCCTAGTGGAACTCCAGCTCACAAAAGATTTTGGCTTATTCTCTTCCAGGAAACTGTCCCTGGTTCCCTGTATCATAGGCATATACAGCCAGGGATCCTGCACAAAAGGCTGTTTCTTTGCCCACCATTATGTCCTCAGAACTTAGAACTCAGTACATGGCACATAGTAAACGTTCAGTAAGCGATTTTGGAGTGAATGAACAAACGAATTCTCTTGGTCACTGAGATTCAGACACTTGGAGTAATCATGGACTCATCCTGCTATTTCATTCCCTGTTTCCAGGTCCCAAGTCTTAGAACTTCCAATCTTATTACACCTGTGGATGCCTCCCCATTCCTGATGCTCCCGCCCTTATTAAATACCTGAGATATTGCCATACTCCCCCAGCTTATTTCCTTGTCTCTTTCTTTACCCGCAATTTATCTTATTTGATGTGATATAATCTTCCTTAAAGGCCATGTTTATCATATTATACCCCAATTCAAAAACCTTTAGTTGTTTGTCATTAATGCTTAAAATATATTTTTTGCTTGGATTTAAAGACCTCCACAATATGTCTCAGATCTATCTATGCAACTATTTTCTATGTCTCACCCTTTACCAAGGCCCCACTCTTGAACCATGCTGATATCCCAGAAATCCATCACTCAACGCCCAGCAACCAATCCTGGGCTTGGGCATTTCCTCACGCAGTCCCTTTCTTCTACCCCATCCACCCTCCAAGTCTCCCTGCACACAGTCCTGCCTGATTCTGCCAGCTCTGCCAGCCCTTCCCTTCTTCCAGACCTGCAAGTTGCTCTGCCCTCGGCCTGAAACTGTCTTCCCCAGGAGGTTCTTTGCCCCGCCAGCTCTTCCTCATCCTCTGGTTCTCAGGGTAAATATCGCTCCTTGGATAGGCCTTCCCTGGTCATCCATTTTATCTAAAGATGTTCTCCCATCATTTATTCTCTGGCATGGCACTTTGCTTCTTTCCTTCATGGCCTGTAACACATCCGTGATTAATCTGTTGTTTTCTTGTTTGTCGTTGCTCTTCTCAATTAGACGGTAGGCCCCATGAGGAGCTTTTCTGCCTTCTCTCTGAAATACCCACAGCACTTAGCCCACTGCATGGCCCACTGTGTTTATTTAATGAGCATATTTATTAATATTATTTTACCGATAAATGTTTACAAGTAAATGATTCACCTTCCCTTTGAAGAGATCTCCGTAATCTTAAAACACTTAAAGTCTGTCCAGCCCGCACTTAACTCTTAACACCGTTTGCTCTTTGTTTTTCTTTATCAATAGCATTTCCCTGGCTAGAATAAATGGGACTATGACATGCTTGATGACAATGATAATGTCACACCACTGTGACCCCCACTATATCTGGCATGGTGGTTACATACTCAATAAATACTTAATCAGAAATAAACTTATCTCCCTGTGTTCTGGCATTCATGTGTCAAAAGATACAAAAGCAGCTCTCTGCTTATGGAATTAAAAAAATACAGTGTTGGGCTTCCCTGGTGGTGCAGTGGTTGAGAATCCGCCTGCCAATGCAGGGGACACGGGTTCGAGCCCTGGTCTGGGAAGATCCCACATGCCACGGAGCAACTGGGCCCGTGAGCCACAACTACTGAGCCTGCGCGTCTGGAGCCTGTGCTCCGCAATAATAGAGGCCGCGATAGTGAGAGGCCCGCACACGGCGATGTAGAGTGGCCCCCGCTCGCCGCAACTAGAGAAAGCCCTCGCACAGAAACGAAGACCCAACACAACCAAAAATTAATTAATTAATTAATTAAAAAAAAAATACAGTGTTGGCCACAGAGAGGAAGTCTGCCCTGGAGTTTAGACAAGATCTTTGCGACACACAGCTTGATGTAGCAGTGGCAGTGGCAGTGGCAGTAATCACTATTTCATCATTCTGAAAAATAGGGGTGGTAACAGAAGCAGCAAGTGAAAAGTTCAGTCTTAGACAATGACATCCTATGACCAGACTTTTTCTTAAAAGGTAAACGTGTTTACCCCATGTTTTTAATCTAGATGAAATAATCACCAAAAGAAAACGTTACCTAGTTTATAGTGGTTTCTGTAACTTTTTTCTTTTTAACTTTATTTGATGGGGGAAGGGTTGTATTTGAATGGCTGAATTTAGTTGGTAGATTTTATGGCAGTCAGTAAGGTTCACCAATGCCGGACAAAATGTGAAAAAGTATATATATATAGCATTGTTTCTATTTTAATTTATACTTCTATCAAATGTTTGGAGTGTCGTTTTCAAAGGGAATGTGTTTCCTGCTTTTTTTGGCCTGGCTCTGTAAGTAACTATTTCCCTGTGGCATCATGTGATGGTTTTGTCTTTCACGGTGGGGGACCGAGCTTTTGTTTCAGATGGCTGTGCTAACATTTCTTTGGGATGATTGTAAATTCAGAGCCACTCATGGGAAGGTTAAGATTTTATGGAAACCTATGATCCTCCCCTCTTCCACCTCCCCAGTGATATGGTCTAGTAAAAGTTCATAGGATATGTTTATACTATGTTTAGTGCAAACACGTATTTCAATATTTTTAAAATACTATATAAATATTTCACAGTGCTCTACAAAGAGCACCGTTGACTTTTAAATTAGAAAAGGAGAAAAAAGTGCTAGAAAAATTGTTGCCACTGTTGATTCTGCCATGGATGGTGGGCTTTCTATTCTCATGGCTCAGAATCCTCACCAAATTTCTCTGTTGGCACCTTTCTTTTTATCTTAGATTACATGCTCTCAAAAAGTTTGATTGTAAGGCACTTGATAATGTTGCTGTTGCTGTTCTAACTGGTACATGGCAATGAGGTGTCCTTCTCCCAATCCTCTCTATGTCCAAGGACTTAGAAATTGATCCACTTTGGAGAGCTGAACAATTAAACACAAATGATTGATGGCATTTATTGCCTAATTAAATTACCTTAAAATACAGTAGATATAGCAGAGCCAAAAATTCTTATCATCGGTTTGCCTAAGTATAAAGTAAAATTGTGGGCTCCTAAAATTTTTTGTTATTTGATTTTGTTTAAATAAAAGTGGGAATAATTTTTATCAACAAACAGGAAACTGGAAAAGCAAACTGTAGTACATAGCTATAACAGAAAGACCTATCACCACTAAAAGGCTTAAAGAAATTTTCAGTAAGATGGGAAAATGTTTATGGTAAAAATCTTAGTAAAAAAAAAAATGAAACAAGAAGATATGAAAAAGTATCTCAACTAACTTTTAAAAAATGCATGTGGCTTCCCTGGTGGCACAGTGGTTGAGAATCTGCCTGCTAATGCAGGGGACATGGGTTCGAGCCCTGGTCTGGGAAGATCCCACATACCGCAGAGCAACTAGGCCCGTGAGCCACAACTACTGAGCCTGCACGTCTGGAGCCTGTGCTCCGCAACAAGAGAGGCCACGATAGTGAGAGGCCCGCGCACTGCGATGAAGAGTGGCCCCCGCTTGCCACAACTAGAGAAAGCCCTTGCACAGAAATGAAGACCCAACACAGCCAAAAATAAATAAATAAACAAATGTGGGGTTTAAAAAAAAAATGCATGAATTACAACACAGAGGAAATACACTAAAATATTAACAATAGGTAGTGGAATTTTGAGTGATTTTACTTTTCTGCTTTTGGGTACTTTATACTTTTTAGTATAAATAAATGAGGGAAATACAGAAAGCTTAACGTAATAGAACTATAGCTTAGATAAGGGAATTTTCACCCTCGAAAATATAATGTGTGAACAAAATAGAAGTATCTGATGCAGCCTAGAGGAAGGACCTTCAAGAACAAGTTAGTCGGTTTATCCAGCACTGCCAAGGAAGAGTGAAGCAAATGCATCAGACCTAGATGGCACTCAATGTTAAAATCAACCATTCTGCTTCTATCATACTTCAGTTCGATGTTTATCAAGCAAAATTATGGTTTTAATTGGCTTTCTCATACATTTTGATAGAATGCACTGGTTATACCAACTTGTTTCTTATGTTATTCTAGTTCATACATCAGTTTCCTGTGAGTTGGTTGGTATGAGTCAGCTCTGGAGCAATCAGTCAATTCTTGGTGCCCTGATATGATCAAATTTATGAACCTACAAAGCTGAGGACTGCCTGCTGAGCTACAGTACTCACACTGTAAAGTATGTGACCACTGATCTCACTAGAACACACACCCACCACTTGTCTCTCTCCCACATTACGGCTCTAATTTTAAGATCACAGTCTCAGAATTGGCCACTCTGCTGCCTCTCCTTTCCAAGCTTTCTAAGAGGTACCTTTTTTAATTCTCAGGAGAAAGCAACATGGGAAGCAATATTTCCAAACTTGAACCAAACAATAGTAAGTCCGGGACAGAACCCATTACCTGTCTCACTGCTGAGTTAAAAGGGACAGGAATCACTGGAAACTGCTGAAGGGCTGTATAGAGACAACATTTCCAAAGTTGGAAAAATCAGATTTTACCATGACACAGGGTCTAATGCCAAGAAGAGTGAAAAGGGGAACAAGGAAGAATGATCTGATCCTCCAAATTTGAGTAAAGGGTGTCTCTGTGCTCAATATTAGACCATCTGGGTAGTTTACGAGACTCTGGCTCCCTTCCCTAACTGCTATTCTATTTGTGGCATAAGTATTAGGAAAGCTCACTAAGGCTGCCTTTGGCTAGTCACTGTTAATAGCTGCCCTGAAAAACAAATGAACAAAAAAAGGCAGCAATTCCGAAGGTCAGATTCCCCAGGACTTTGGGAAATGCTAGTTCTGGGTTTCACTTTTGGTTCTTTACCCCCTGGCCTTGAAATTCTCTGCTTAAGTCCCAGGAAGCATTTGTCCCTAGGGTCTTATTAAAATCTTTAAGGGAGCATCCTGCAATGTTTTTATCAAAGGGACATATGGGGCTGCGGAAATACTAGGCTCTTCTTTCATTTGTGTAGCTGATCGTTGTTTAAGTTCCTGATCTAGTTTTCACGTTAAAGTACACAATGTTCTCTCCTTTTGAGGAGCTGTAGCCCTATCGTTAGTCTCCACTGGTTGCTTGGATAAGGTGGGGTATGTGGGTGCCCTTAAGCTGGAGAGAGACGTGGCAGATGCACTAATGCCCTTCGTGTTCTCTCAAAGACAGACAAAGCACCCACTCCACAGCAGCCCCGGCAGTGACCTCTGCACCCTGCTTCTCTTGCCACCCCGAGTAAGCAAGCATCCTCCCACCCATTTCATCTCATACCGCATGGCATTTGATTTTGTGTTGAATGCTTTGCCTTATGGACTTGGGGAGGGAGGTCTGAGGAGAAGGGACCAGAAACAGAGGAGGAACTAAATCAGTTTTTTACCTTCAGAGTGTGTTTCTTAACCTGGGGTCCCCCAAGCCTCGAGAGATTCATGAATTCCCTAAGCTTATAGATAAAATTTGCTGTGTGCAGTCCTGTGAACATTTTTAAGGGGGAAGAGAGCCACAGCTTTTATTGAGCCCTCAAATGGATCTGGAACCCCAAAACCAAAAGTTGAAAACCCAGGGGTGAGATTGAAAGTTAACTAACCACTGTGAAAGCTATTTCAGGGATTTACCCATAGGTGGGAAAGGTCACCCTCTGGTCTTTAGGAAAGGACTTCAAAAAGCCCAGCGGGTCATCTGCTCATTTTCTTCGCCACAACAGCAATGAATATTTGGTCTTAACCTTTCTTGGTGGGGTTCTACTGACACTGCTGCTGATGGCCCTTGCCTTCCTCATCATAAAGAGCTACAGAAAATGTAAGTCTCCAAGAGCTGCGACAGCCCTTCTTTTTCTGTCTTCTAGAATAGAGTTAGCTTTAAAGGGGAGTAAAATTTGCATAGCCCACCCTCTCTACAGACCGAGGACTCAAATCCCTTTACTTCTCTCCTGGCCCTCCCCACCCTCCACCCCACCCTCCACCCTGCCCACCTCCAACACCTCCACCCCACCCCATCCCTTCACCCAAGATTGAAGAGAGAAGCTTCCAATTCCTCCAGACCCCATTGGTGAGACTTGTCCCTCTTCTTCCTGGCACTTGTGGCAGGTCACTCCAGTCCCCGGGTCCTGGATCCTCACTCAGTTCCTCCAGCCGAGGTAAGACGACCATGCTGTTTCCTGGATATGGAGGCCTGCTGCCAGTGGAATTTCCTTCTATCGACTAGAGTAGTGTTATTTCTCTGGACACTGGGCAAGTGATTCTTTGAAGGGCTCTTCTGATCTCTTTAAGTTGCTTCTAAATGTCACTTGCTTCTAAGAGATACCTTCCTCCAAATTGAACTCACTCATTCCTCCTCCTTCTTCCTGTGTAGTTTTCACCCCCAGAGGAGGCACTTACCTATGCCAACATGACTTTCAAAATCTCGAAAAAAAAGAGCAATCACCTGACCATGAACCATTCTTCAGACTCGGACTCCATTGTCTATGCTCAAATTAAAGTAACAAACTCACCTTGCCTTTCCAGTGAGGTGTGAGTCCCGTTCCTCTCATCTCAGCTCCATTGTCTTCATACATCACTTTCCCTTTTAACAAATTTTGGACTACGACCTGGGTGAAACCACAGTCGGAGTTGTCTGGGTGTGATCAGGCAATGCTAGCCAGCAGTTTTGAAGACCAAGGGTCAGTCTTTTTCCTGGCCTGAGAAAAGATTGCTGGCCCTTCCACTTGGACAGACAGCCAATTAGCCCCTTGAGGGCTGAGACTGCCTTCCTTGTCCCCTTCCAAGTGTGTGGCACAGAGCTCAGGGCACAAAGAGTATTCCCTCAGCAACATTGATCAACTTGGGACAAGTCAACCAAATGAACAATCTAGAGAGGGTTACAAATAAAAGCAAACTCTCTGCAATGCTGGCTCTTTCTCCATCATTGGTGTGTCTTTCCCCATCACCTCCAGAGGTGCAGAGCTCATCCACAGCCAGAAAAGCCTAAGGAGGTGATGGTACTCTGGAACTAACTCAGGATCGATTGGGGCACAGGTCTCAAACTCTACCACTAACTAGCTGCCTTCATTCATTGCGGCAAGTATGTTAAAGTTTTGAAGCTTCAATTTCCTCATCTTGAAAACAGAACTAATAACACTTATCTCTTAATGTAAGAATAAATGAGATATCATACATGTAAGTACTCTGTACATCCCAGAGCTCTACACAAATACAAGGTCTCTATTGGCTAAAGCACTATTCAAATGTGGATGTCCATCTCCGTTCTATAGCATATGATATATGCCTAACACTCTATGGGAACTAAAGATTAATCTAAATGTTAACCACCTCTGCCAAATCCCAATGAATAACCCCATAGACGATCTTAGTAAAAATATGAATAAGATTATTTTTTACTAGGTAAGATTATTCTAACTCTCCTATGTAAACAATAAACAAGAAAGCAAATCCAGGAAAATTCATAAAAATAAGCAAATAAAATATGGGAAGGCTGGCCTTAACAGCTAACTAAAATTACTGTTTTCTTAAGAATGTCTAATTAAAACATGTTAATGGTTCATGAATAAATAAATAAAGGGATAAAATAGAAAGACCAGAAATAGACCAAAAATACATGGGGAAGTTTAGAGTATGATGAAGATGGCATATCAAATCATTTGGGGGAAATTAGTTTATTCATAAATGGTGTTGAGACTATTAGGTAACCATGTAGATGAGAATAAGATCAGATCTATATCTTACTCCTGGTATCAAAATTCCAGATGTGTGAAAAATTTTTTAAAAATCGTAAAAGTACTGGAAGAAAATATGGGAGGACTTTTAAAACAACAGAGTGGAGCATGACTTTGAATGAAGGACACCTGTTTAATAAACCAGGAAAGACTAATTAGCTTGACTTACAAAGTAATATTCAAAAGACAAAAGACAAATGACATGTTGGGAAAATACTTGCAGAGCATCTTGTAGACAAAGGGCTGATTTTCTTAATCTATTAAGAGTTCCTATAAATCAACAGGGAAAAAAACAACAACTCAATAGAAAAGAAAAAGAACAATGGATAATGTTGGGCTAGTCACAGAAGAGGAAATATAAATCCCTTTAAACATATGAAGAGAAACTCAACTTTACTCATATTAAGAGAAATCATAATTAGAGCTACAATTAGATGATATTTTTCATCAATAAGATTAGCAAAATTCAAAAAGTTTGCTAACAAAACGTTTGGGCAAGATTGCGGGGAACTAAGACACACATATACTACTGGTAGGAGAGTGAGTTGACACAACTACTGTGAAAAGCATTTTGGCAACAGCTAACAACATTTCTAATTCTATTTCTAAGAATGTATCCTACTTAAACATGTGGGAAGTCACTATGTAACTTGAATTGCAGCATTCATCAAACTGACTAAAACTTAGTGAGTCTTGTTATACTCCAATCACTATTCTGAGTGCTTGGTGTGTGGTCATGGAATCCCCACAAGACACTAGGAGGTTACAGTTATTATTATTCTCATTTTTAGATACAAAAATGGAGGCACAGAGAGGTCAAACAACTCACCTGAGTTCACACTGTTACACACTATTACTGAGTTTGCACCTGTATTTGTACTTATTTAGTCTGTCTCTAAAAGAAAACACCACTAACTGATCTTAGTAATTGCCCCTGGGGAGAGGAATGTGATAACTGAGGGACTGAGGGGCAGGGATGGGAGGAGGTATGCTTTCCCTTAAAAACATTTTTGTAACTTTTGAAGTTCTTCATTTACCTTGTTGAGGATTTTCAGGGAGCCTGATACCTAGTGTTCACATTTCCCACCTGAATTCTAGACCAACTGAGAAATAAGAGGACTCAGGATCTGGAGAACAAAGTAGTATCTTTATTACAAACATAGGAGAATATAAGCATAAACCATAGCTGCAGAGAAGTGGGCTTCAGAACCCTGAACTCCATGCACCATGGCGAGCCCCCGCCCCTCCCGGCAACCCAAACAGAGGCTCACCTGCCCCCAGGAGTTGCAGAAGAGACCATGTGCTCTTTGAAAGCTGCACACAAGAGATTTAAAAATGAAGAGGAAGGAGATTGGTTCAAGATGGCAGAGTAGAAGGACATGCGCTCACTCCCCCTTGCAAGAACACCTGAATCACAGCTAACTGCTGGACAATCATTGGCAGGAAGACACTGGAACTCACCGGAAAAGATACCCCACATCCAAAGACAACAGAGAAGCCACAGTGAAATGGTGGGCGGGGCACAATCACAATAAAATCAAATCCCATAACCACTCGGTGGGTGACTCACAAACTGGAGAACACATACCACAGAAGTCCACCCACTGGAGTGAGGGTTCTGAGCCCCAAGTCAGTCTTCCCAACCTGGGGGTCCAGCAATGGGAGGAGGAATTCCCAGAGAATCGGGCTTTGAAGGCTGGCGGGATTTGATTGCAGGACTTTGACAGGACTGGGGGAAACAGAGACTCCACTCTTGGAGGTCACACACAGGGTAGTGTGCACATCAGGACCCAGGCGGAGGGAGCAGTGACCCCATACGAGACTGCACCAAACCTACTTGCTGGTGTTGGAGGGTCTCCTGCAGAGGCAGGGGGTGGCTGTGGCTCACGGTGGGGACAAGGACACTGGCAGCAAAGGTTCTGGGAAGTGCTCCTCGGTGTGAGCCCTCCCAGAGTCCGCCATTAGCGCCACCAAAGAGCCTGTGGCCTCCAGGGCTGGGCCGCCTCAGGCCAAACAACGAACAAGGAGGGAACTCAGCCCCACCCATCAGCAGACAAGTTGACTAAAGTTTTACTGAGCTCTGCCCACTAGAGCAACACCCAGCTGTACCCACCAACAGTCCCTCCCATCAGGAAACTTGCACAAGCCTCTTAGCCTCATCCACCAGAGGGCAGACAGCAGAAGCAAGATGAACTACAATCCTGCAGCCTGTGGAACAAAAACCACATTCACAGGAAGATAGACAAGAAGAAAAGGCAGAGTGCTATATACCAGATGAAGGAACAAGATAAAACCCCAGAAAAACAACTAAATGAAGTGGATATAGGCAACCTGAGCCCACGTGCCACAACTACTGAAGCCTACACGCCTAGAGCCCGTGCTCTGCAACAAGAGAAGCCACCACAATGAGAAGCCCGTGCACCACAACGAAGAGTAGCCCCTGCTCACCACAGCTACAGAAAAGCCTGCGCACAACAAAGAAGACCCAAGGCAGCCAAAAATAAATAAATTAATTAATTAATTTAAAAAAAGAGAAAACAATAGAAAAGATCAGTAAAACTAAAACTGGTTCTTTGAGAAGATAACCAAAATTGATAAACCTTTAGCCAGACTCATCAAGAAAAAGGAGAGGACTCAAATCAATAAAATTAGAAATGAAAAAGGAGAAGTTACAACGGACACCGCAGAAATACAAAGCATCATAAGAGACTACTACAAGCAACTCTATGCCAATAAAATGGACAACCTGGAAGAAATGGACAAATTCCAAGACTGAGCCAGGAAGAAATAGAAAACATGAACAGACCAATTGCAAGTAATGAAATTGAAACTGTGATTAAAAATCTTCCAACAAACAGAAGTCCAGGACCAGATGGCTTCACAGGTGAACTCTATCAAACATTTAGAGAAGAGCTAACACCCATTCTTCTCAAACTCTTCCAAAAAATTGCAGAGGAAGGAACATTCCCAAACTCATTCTACAAGGCCACCATCACCCTAATACCAAAACCAGACAAAGATACTACAAAAAAGAAAATTACAGACCAATATCACTGATGAATATAGATGCGAAAATCCTTAACAAAATACTAGTAAACAGAATCCAACAACACATTAAAAGGATCATACTACATGATCAAGTGGGATTTATTGCAGGGATGCAAGGATTCTTCAATATACGCAAATCAATCATTGTGATACACCATATTAACAAATTGAAGAATAAAAACCATATGATCATCTCAATAGATGCAGAAAAAGCTTTTGACAAAATTCAACACCCATTTTGATAAAAAACTCTCCAGAAAGTGGGCAGAGAGGAAACCTACCTCAACATAATAAAGGCCATATATGACAAACCCACAGCAAACATCATTCTCAATGGTGAAAAACTGAAAGCATTTCCTCTAAGATCAGGAACAAGACAAGGATGTCCACTCTCACCATTATTATTCAACATAGTTTTGGAAGTCCTAGCCATGGCAATCAGAGAAGAAAAAGAAATAAAAGGAATACAAATTGGAAAGAAGAAGTAAAACTGTCACTGTTTGCAGATGACATGATACTATATATAGATAATCCTAAAGATGCCAACAGAAAACTACTAGAGCTAATTAATGAATCTGGTAAAGTTGCAGGATACAAAATTAATGCACAGAAATCTCTTGCATTCCTATACACTAACAACAAAAGATCAGAAACAGAAATTAAGGAAACGATCCCATTCACCATTGCAACAAAAAGAATAAAATACCTAGGAATAAACCTACCTAAGAAGGTAAGAGACCTGTACTCAGAAAACTATAAGACACTGATGAAAGAAATCAAAAATGACACAAACAGATGGAGAGATATACCATGTTCCTGGATTAGAAGAATCAATATTGTGAAAATGACTATACTACCCAAAGCAATCTACAGATTCAATGCTGTCCCTATCAAATTACCAATGTCATATTTTACAGAACTAGAATTTAAAAATCTTAAAATTTGTATGGATTCACAGAAAACCCCCAGTAGCCAAATCGATCTTGAGGGAAAAAAACGGAGCTGGAGGAATCAGACTCCCTGACTTCAGACTATACTACAAAGTTACAGTAATCAAGACAATATGGTACTGGCACAAAAACAGAAATATAGATCAATGGAACAGCATAGAAAGCCCAGAGATAAACCCACGCACCTATGGTCAACTAATCTATGACAAAGGAGACAAGGCTATACAATGGAGAAAAGACAGCCTCTTCAATAAGTGGTGCTGGGAAAACTGGACAGCCACATGTAAAAGAATGAAATTAGAACACTCCCTAATACCATATACAAAAATAAACTCAAAATGGATTAAAGACCTAAACACAAGACCAGACACTATAAAACTCCTAAAGGAAAACATAGGAAGAAACTTCTTCTTTTTTTTTTTTTTAAGATTTTTCCAGGGTTTTCTTTTTTTTTTTTTTTAATTTATTTATTTCTTCATTTGTCTTTGGCTGTGCTGGGTCTTCATTTCTGTGCGAGGGCTTTCTCTAGTTGCGGCAAGCGGGGACCACTCTTCATCACAGTGCGTGGGCCTCTCACCATCGCGGCCTCTCTCGTTGCGGAGCACAGGCTCCAGAAGCACAGGCTCAGTATTTGTGGCTCACGGGCCCAGTTGTTCCGCGGCATGCGGGATCCTCCCAGACCAGGGCTCGAACCCATGTCCCCTGCATTGGCAGGTGGACCCTCAACCACTGTGCCACCAGGGAAGCCCAGGAAGAACCCTCTTTGACATGAATCACAGCACTATCTTTTTTGACCCACCTCCTAGAGTAATGGAAATAAAAACAAAAATAAACAACTGGGACCTAATGAAACTTAAAAGTTTTTGCACAGCAAAGGAAACTCTAAACAAGATGAAAAGACAACCCTCAGAATGGGAGAAAATATTTGCAAACAAATCAACGGATAAAGGATTAATCTCCAAAATATATGAACAGCTCATGCAGCTCAATATTAAAAAAACAAACAACCCAATCAAAAAATGGGCAGATCTAAATAGACATTTCTCCAAAGAAGATATACAGATGGCCAAGAAGCACATGAAAAGCTGCACAGCACCACTAATTATTAGAGAAATGCAAATCAAAACTACAATGAGGTATCACCTCACACCAGTCAGAATGGGCATCATCAGAAAATCTACAAACAATAAATGCTGGAGAGGGTGTGGAGAAAAGGGAACCCTCTTTCACTGTTGGTGGGAATGTAAATTGATACAGCCACTATGTAGAACAGTGTAGAGGTTCCTTAAAAAACTAAAAATAGAATTACCATATGACCCAGCAATCCCACTACAGGGCATATATCCAGAGAAAAGCATAATTCAAAAAGACACATGCACACCAGTGTTCATTGCAGCACTATTTACAATAGCCAGGTCATGGGAGCAACCTAAATGCCTGTCAACAAACGAATGGATAAAAAAGATGTGGTACATATACACAATGCAATATTACTCAGCCACACAAAGGAATGAAATTGGGTCGTTTGCAGAGACATGGATGGACCTAGAGACTGTCATACAGAGTGAAGTAAGTCAGAGAAAAACAAATATGATATATTAACACATATACGTGGAATCTAGAAAAATGGTACAGAGGAAGCAGTTTGCAAAGCCGAAGTAGAGACCCAGATATAGAGATCAAAAGTATGGACACCAAGGGGGGAAAGCACAGGGGCTCGGGTTGGTGGTGGGATGAACTGGGAGATTGGGATTGACATATATACACTAATATGTATAAAATAGATAACTAATAAGAACATGCTGTATAAAAAAATGAAATAAAATTTAAAAAAAAAAAAGAAGAAGAAGGGCAGAGTAGGCACACCTGGTTCCTACCCCCAGACTCACTCATCAGACAGACCACTCCACGTCTGCTGGGGTGTCACTGAGGAGTGTCCCCCCAGAAGAGCTCAGTCCACAGGGAAGGAAGCTTCCTCCACGAATCTCTCTTAAAAAACATTAAGTAATATTTTTGAATATCAAGGTAAGGAAATTAAAGTGCAAAGAGATGACATAATTTACCCAATGTCTCCCAGCTAGTAAGTGGCAGAACAAAATTTAAATCAAGTCCTCTCACTTCAAATTCCTTGCATCTTGCCTCCACACCAAGCTGTCCCAGAGTACGTATAGTGGCAGAGAAACTAGAAGAGTAAAGCCAGGGGATGTGTTCGAGAGAGCATGTTCACTCTGAGATGGAGCGGCTACTCCTGACAGCTGGATATGGAGGGGAAGACAGAGGAAGAGAGAGTTGATAAAGGAGCCCCCATCACCACCCACAGTGCAGCCAGCTGCACAAGGTCAGCAGAGCGCCAGGAATGCCCTTCTCCCCTGGCTGGCTGTGGCGTGCATCCTTGGGTAGGACTCTCTCAGTTTCAGCTGAAACTCTGAGCTGACATCAAGCAATTCTACCAACATTGAAGCTAGAAGCCACATCAGCTTTCCAGTTCAGGGCCAGTACCTTATGAGCAGCTACAAGAGGAGACATAAACATCGTCCTATGGCCACACAATACGTGAAATATCAGATTAATTGCTCCTCCGTCTGTTTTCTTGAAGCTTCCCAGTTTTAATAGCACAGGCTTGCATTTACAAAGTCTTGGTTTTTTGTCTTCTTATCATGAAAACTGGTGCATGGCTAGCCTTGCTGGAAGATGAAATGAGTAATTAAATAATTGACCACAGATTCAACAAGTCTTTGCTTGGTATGGGAAGAAAAATGGTTGTGGATGCTGGATCATGGAACCAGAGCAAACCTGTAGGATTCTCAGGGGAAATAGTTTTCCAGATAGGTAAGTGTAAACCTTCCAAGACATCTATGGATGTCTTCATCTGTTGTGGAAGATTGCTGTCTACTATCTTGCCTTGTGTAGTGGGATGTACAAGCCCACTTGTACATCCAGTGTACAAGGCCAGCCCGGACTGGATTGCTATTTGCAGAACTGGTGGGCTAGTGGCTTCTTTATGCAAATTCAATACATGGCCACAGGGGAAGGATTGGGGTTGTTTTGTGGCTGAGGCGAGAGACAGCACGATTTTTTTTTTTAAACATCCTTATTGGAGTAAATTACTTTACAATGGTGTGTTAGTTTCTACTGTATAACAAAGTGAATCAGCTATACATATACATATATCCCCATATCTCCTCCCTCTTGCGTTTCCCTCCTACCCTCCCTATCCCACCCGTCTAGGTGGTCACAAAGCACTGAGCTGATTTCCCTGTGCTATGCGGCTGCTTCCCACTAGCTATCTATTTTACATTTGGTAGTTTATATAAGTCCATGCCACTCTCTCACTTCATCCCAGCTTACCCTTCTCCCTCCCCATGTCCTCAAGTCCATTCTCTACATCTGTGTCTTTATTCCTGTCCTGCCTCTAGGTTCTTCAGAACCATTTTTTTTTTTTAATTTTTTTAGATTCCATATATATGTGTTAGCATACGGTATTTGTTTTTCTCTTTCTGAGTTACTTCACTCTGTATGACAGACTGTAGGTTCGTCCACCTCACTACAAATAACTCAATTTCATTTCTTTTTATGGCGCGTACAATTCCATTGTATATATGTGCCACATCTTCTTTATCCATTCCTCTGTCGATGGACACTTAGGTTACTTCCATGTCCTGGCTATTGTAAATAGTGCTGCAATGAACATTGTGGTACATGACTCTTTTTGAATGATGGTTTTCTCAGGGTATATTTGCCCAGTAGTGGGATTGCTGGGTCATATGGTAGTTCTATTTGTAGTTTTTTAAGGAACCTCCATACTGTACTCCATAGTGGCTGTATCAATTTACATTCCCACCAACAGTGCAAAAGAGTTCCCTTTTCTCCACACCCTCTCCAGCATTTATTGTTTGTAGATTTTTTGACGAAGGCCATTCTGACCGGTGTGAGGTGATACCTCATTGTAGTTTCGGTTTGCATTTGAGAGACAGCACTTTTGTTGTTGTTTGATCTGAGACTCTGGGAGGGAGGGGGACCAGCTGTGTGGGAACACGGAGGATGGCAGGAATGGACTGACATCCACACTCCCTCCTCTCCCCATCAGGGTGCTGAGTAGCTTTGAGTTCCCTACCTATGGAGAGAAGGTTTAGGGTGGAAGCTGAAGGAACTGTGCTCATAGAAGAGTTTGTGAGAGCCTGGACCTACACGTGCAGGGCATGTGCAGAACCCTCTCCCAGCCCTGCTCAGACCAGAGGGCCACTGAGTGTCCTGAGTGCAGAGACTGGCCAGCACCCTATCAGAAGAGACTGGAAGAGCAGGGTTTTTATGAGAGCAACAGAGGCAGTGGTGGGGAGCTGCCAGGGTCTGAAATAGCAGGAGAGACACTCTATGGGAAGAGAGGGTGCAGACATTCAGGTAGGAGCTAAGAGTTTGGGTAATTCTGCCATTAATGACAATATCACCTCACCTGCACCCACAATTGCTGATGCCCCCGTATTGATTTGTGTTTCCTGATGTGAATGAATATTTCTCTTAATTTATCACACCTTGGTTTCTCACTGATCAGAAGCAGTATCCATTCAGTCTGGTGGCAGTTTCCCATACAGGACTGTCTTTGAGCCAAGAGAATCTAAGAACTCCTGATTTAGCCTCTCTCCCTTTCTTTGGGTAGAACAGCATGTAATACCAATTCAGAAGTAAATTGGAATACTATACTTTAAAAGAAACTTTTCCAGAAATACTTTCCCAGTGATATCCTGAGAGAAGTTAGTCACACCTTGGAGTTCATTCAACACTGGGTCAGAAATGTATTGGCTAAGGAATACAACACAAGTGATCTCCTGGCCCCCTGACCAAGATCCAGCCCTCTTCTTCACTTCCGACAAGCCGAGTGCGTGAGAACTAAGATCTTGAGATGTTATCCGACCGTGGCCTTGCTTAGGCGTGGCCTAGCACAGCCCCTCTGGCTGCCACTGTTCTTATGTAACTGCAAATGATCGCTGGCAAGGTTAGAGGGGCCTTCAGAATGCCTGAGATCAGAATCAGTCCTCAAGATGTGGGCTGGTTGTCATGGTGACTCTATTGTAGCATCATTTTATTTTTCAACTAAATAAAAGAAATCTTCAGTCCCATCTGTTCAGTATGAGCCATTGCCTTTGGAGTCAGGACATGAGAGAGGGGTTTCAAAGAGTCATCTACTTTGTTGGAAACAGAAAAGGAAAATTGAGTTGAGATTTGTTGCCTACCTCTGCTGGGTGTTTCTGCAGCAAAAGTGGCAAACTCTGTCATGGGTGCTTCATGGAGACCAAACACCAAAGTTTGTTTTCAGGGTGGAAATCAGACGTCATGACTTTAAAGGTCATCAGTCAGTCAGCAGGAAAGCTTGGTGCGTGGGGCCTGCGTTCACCTCTCACCAAGCTCTGGTGACGTGAATGCAACTGGACTCCTTCAGAGCCCATAAAGGCCCCTGATCGCGGCTGTCACATTCCCATTGCCTAAGTGTGAGGAAGCAGGCCATGGCTAAACCAAGTTGTACAACTCCTTGCTAAAAAAGAATAGGGTTGGGTTCCATTGCTTCAACTTGCATAGCACCGCACATCTCTCCTTCAGAGTACTTACTCTAGTTGATGATCTCACTTGTGTTTGTGTGTGTGTGTGTGTGTCTGAGATGGTTTGCCTACTTCCCACTCTACATTATATGCTCCATGAAGACAGATGCTATTTCTTTGGCTCAGCTGCGTATCCCAGAATCTGGCATGGTACTTGTTTATTGAATGAATGAATGAATGAATGAGTGAATTAGTAAAAAATCCTGGGGAGTATGGGGTCCTCAATTTATAGAGAAGAAAACAGGCCCAGAGAAGTAACAAGTTTCCCAAGGTCATGCCTTAAGGAAGTGACAATGATTTTTGCAAAAACCTAGACTCAAATTGTGTCCCAAAGGGAGGGGTCTTGGGTAAAACCAAGCGAGATGTTGCTTTGTCTGCTTCCCCCACCTCCACAGTTCCCACAGCTCTTAAACGGCAAAAGACCAGAAATGCCATGGGAGCCACTGCTTTGATTTCTTAGGGCTTCCGCTCTGCCCCCAGGGCCAAATTATCACAGACAGAGAATGAGACCTCACAGCCTTAGCTTTGGATTTCAGATATGTCTGGCTGTAGACCCTTGTGTTTCATTAACAGGTGTTTCTGGTTTGTTTGTGTTCCCTCATTCTCTAAAATGTTGTTTTCTACATTTCCATACGCAGAGGAGGTTGGGGTCTGTTTTGTAATTATGCCTACAGTCTCTCCATTGCCCAGGATATTTCTGTGGCTTCTGAGCATAAAAAGAAAAAAACAAAAAACCTAGTAGACAAACAGTGGCACTTGTCTGTGATGCTCTCTCTACCCTGTGTCCACTTGAGAGGTTAGCCAATTCACCACATGGTGGCCTTCTTCTATTTAGGAACAGGGCGCCCTACAGATCAGGGAGTGGTGGGCACAGGGCCCAGGATAGAAGAGTCAAGGAGAGAACTTACCAGAAGTGTGGGGATCACAGAGGAAGCTTGGCTTCTTTTCTGGCTTCTGGCTAGGCCTTTACCTGCAATCGCCCAAGGGCAGAAGGAGGCACAAAGCTGAAAGGCCACTCCTCCCATGGCTCAAGGCTGGGCCTGAGGCCCTTGGGCCTGTCCTCTTCCTTTCCTGACCCTTCTTCTCAAGGAGACCTTTCTATGCCTGCTTACCCAGGGGCCCCAGAAGCTCCTCTGACGTCTCAGCCTCCCTCCTCTCTGGTCTACACACACCTCCACTTATGAGGGCTACAGTGCTCTCTCTGCCACCTCTCAGGGAGCATTTGTCACTGTGAAACAGAATTGCCCCTAGCCCATGGGCAGGCTGCACAGGATTCCAGGGGTCCAGGCAAAAAGAAGAGGGTCACATTCACCCATTTGAAAGCTGTTCCTTGACCCCTTTCATTTTCCCCAATTCCCACCCACACCACCCCAACTGCTACCTACCCCTTCTACTCATTTGACCTCTCTTTCTTCTGGACAAATGACTGATTATAGAGATGATCCCCAAGCCCGTGATCAGCATGCAAATGATGAGAATGGTCATCCTGGAAGGAATCAGAGACAGCATCCATGGCCCTTGGAAGACACCATCTTTTGGTTCTCTGCTCAGGATCCCCTTTTCTGGGACCCGTCCCCTCTCCCTGCCCCTGCTCTCGCCCAGTTTCAGCAGCACCTGGCAACCTGGATTCCTTCAGAGCACCCGTCTCCTCCAGACCACACTTGATTGGACCTGGGGTGGGTGTCTGACCAACCTGGGCCCAGTCCCCTCCTCGGGAACTAACATGGGACTGGGAGTGGGAGGATGCAGCCTCAGGCTGGCGAGTCTCTTGAACAGGAGAAAATTAAACTCGGCAGCTAGAAATGGATTATCTTCTCCTATGGCAAAAACGAAATATAAAAGGGCAGTGGGGAGAGAGAGGAAGCAAACACACATAAGCGTAGCAGATTAGAGATGGAGATAAATCCTGATGGCGTTCCAGACCCTTTCTCAGGGCTACCACATCCCTGCCCTCGTATTTCATCAGACATTGCTCTCTCCTTATGAAGAATTTCCCTCTTTAACTAAAATAGCCAGAGAGCGTTCTTGCTGCTTGTGATCAAGAGTCCTAAACTATATTCTTTTGAAGGAAAATAAATAGTCACACTGAAGACAGTTCAGGAAGAGAAACAATACACTGCTGTAAAGGAGCAGGTGCAAACCCACCGTCAAGTTGTGTTGTTACTGCCCGCCCAAAGTGTGCTTGTCTCCTAAAGTCATGACTCACCTGGAGTGATCTGCCTTGTGGACAACTTTGGAAGAATTGCAGCTTCTGTTCTTGTTGCCTGATAGGTCTGTGTCAGAAAGGATTTGTTGAGAGTCAAATAAGGCCCATCCCCAGGCCCTTCCTTTGCTTTCTGCATCTCTGCACCTCTGCCTGTCATTCCCTCAGTCTCCAGAGAATTAGTGCCCTGGGTGACTGCTGGGTCAAGTCCAGCTGTTTATGTGTGCCCTGCACAGGAAAGAAGGCGGAGGGAACAAGCAGGGCTGTAATCCAGCCCATATACTCTGTTTGCCAAACCATGCACCTTGCCACTGGGATCCATGCACCTGGAGGAAGGGGCATCTTTTTCAGATTTGCACAAAGGCACTGTGTTGACTAGATATGGCCTGTGGTTAGAGAGTGCCAGGCTGAGTGCCAGTCCTATCCTTAAGGAACTGATCAGTAGGTAACATAATTGCCACATCGTGCTTCTGACAGCCACCAAAACCCAATGGGAGAAGGGCCACCATGGTCACCCAAATTGCCACCTGTGATAAGACTGGGGTGTGGGGGGTGTGTCTGTGTTTCATTTAAACTAAGGAGCACACTTAGGTGGGACTTCTCTCATCCTGAGCCTAAAACTCAGGACAGACTACACAGTTAAGTAAAAGTAGAACCACACAAAGTAGAAACACTGTAGGCGTGAAGGGTATCACACATTCAGTAAGATGCTTGCTGAACAAATAACCAGTTGGTCAAGTGTGAGCAAGGCCCTCTAGCACCAGGAGGAGGCTTCCCGGAGCTTCCCTTTAGTCCTCTGTTTTCCTACTGACATTGTGCTCTGGATTGCACTAGAAAAAGACATCCCGGGCTTCCCTGGTGGCGCAGTGGTTGAGAATCTGCCTGCCAATGCAGGGGACACGGGTTCGTGCCCCGGTCCAGGAAGATCCCACATGCCGCGGAGCGGCTAGGCCCGTGAGCCACAATTACTGAGCCTGCGCGTCTGGAGACTGTGCTCCGCAACGGGAGAGGCCGCGATAGTGAGAGGCCCGCGCACCGCGATGAAGAGTGGCCCCCGCTCTCCGCAACTGGAGAAAACCCTCGCACAGAAACGAAGACCCAACACAGCCAAAATAAATAAACAAATAAATAAATAAATTTATTAAAAAAAAAAAAAAAAAGAAAGAAAAAGACATCCCTTCTAGAAATGGAAATAATGAGAAGCCACAGGAGGAAAAGAAGAAGAAAAGAAAGATAGTACTTTCCATAAGCAGTGTGCCTGAGAGAGGTTTTCAGCATTGGACAGAAGGATTTTGGGGAGCGTCTGGAGACCCTATGCCTTCGCCCTGGCCCAAAGGAGCAACACACTGGCTTAGACAGACTCACCCCTCCAGGCTGCTCCACCCACACCCTTCTGGCAGCCTCTTGGTGCAAACTGTACTCCTTAAAAGAAAACACTGACCTCTTGGACCATATTTATCCCTGTAAATTATGAAATTATTTAAGTGGACACTTTTTTTTTAATAATACGTTTATTTTATTTTATTTTTTAAAATTAATTAATTTTATTTTTGGCTGTGTTGGGTCTTCGTTTCTGTGCGAGGGCTTTCTCCAGTTGCGGCGAGCGGGGGCCACTCTTCATCGCGGTGCGCGGGCCTCTCACTATCGCAGCCTCTCTTGTTGCCGAGCACAGGCTCCAGACGCGCAGGCTCAGTAGCTGTGGCTCACGGGCCTAGCCACTCCTCGGCATGTGGGATCTTCCTGGACCGGGGCACGAACCCGTGTCCCCTGCATTGGCAGGTGGATTCCTAACCACTGCGCCACCAGGGAAGCCCCCTAAGTGGACACTTTTTAAGGGTGCTTGTCTAGGTGCTTAGACCACTTTTTACAGCCTCAGTCACTCCTCAAGAAGTGAATCTTCAAGATTCTAGACCTGCAAGGCAATGCTCTCGCACCTGTCAGCCTCCCAAGTTCCATCAGCCAGATGGCTGTGAGGGGAGAGAGGTGTCAAGAGCACCCCAGGGCAATGGCACCTTCCTCTTCCCCGAATTCCAAGTCAATTGTCAGCATCATCAGCAGCTACCCTACTATGGAGGGAAGGAGAGGCCAGGTTACCCCAGAGAACCTAGGGGGAGCCCGAGTTGTTGCTCTCTGAGTATTTACCACACCAGCTAACATGCACTGCTGTGGGTTACCCCCAGCTGGACCCCCAACAGGCTCTTACCTCTCCCAGACCAAAAATTGTTGGCGAGGGCTCTTCTGTTGTCAGTGACAACCAGCTCTGTAAAATCCATGTCATCCCTGACAAAGTCCCGCTGGATGCCGCACCAGTACCAGCCCGTATCCTCCTTGGTCAGGCAGGACACAGTGACAATAAGCTGGTTTCCTATGTCCCTCAGGGCCACGCGGTCAGTGCTGTTGGGTGTGAAGGCAATGATGTTGCAATAGTCCTGGAAATAGCCTCGGCACCAGTATTTGGGGTGGTCCTTATAGTGGGCATCGTAGTTGCAGATGGCAGAAACTGTGTCCAGCACAAAGCTTTCCTTGACCTTTTCGTCCATGACCATAGCATCTGTGAAAACACACATAGACAAACACTATTGTTCTTTTAAACACATTGCAGTTTCTGCACCCTGGAGGAAAATTAATTAAAGCATTGGAGGCCGATTTTTGCCTGCATTGGGGTTGGCAACTGTTATGGGCTGAATAGTGTCCCCCTAAAATTTATACATTGACGTGTTAGCCACCCAGTACTTTAGAATATGACTACATTTGGATTTAGAGCCTTCAAAGAGGTAATTAACTTAAAATGGGGTCGTTGGAATGTGCCCTAATCCAATCTGACTGGTGCCCTAATAAAAAAGGAGATTAGGATACAGACAACAGATGGATGACCATGTGAGGACACAGTGAGAAGGCGGCCTTCTGCAAGCCAAGGAGAGAGACCTCAGGAGAAACCAAACCTGCCAACACCTTGATCTTGGACTTCTGGCCTCCATCACTGAAAGGAAACAAATTTCTATTGTGTAAGCCACACAGTCTGTGGTTGTTACAGGAGACCTAGCAAACTAATACAGCAACCCTGGAGAAGACTTCTTCCCTGGCCTAAGAGTGGGTAAAATATGTCTCCCCCTCTGCAAGAATTTAGGCGGCTTCTCATGTTGCTTGGGGGGGAGGGTAGAAGAACCTGAGGCTTACTGTTAGTAGAGCCTCTGCCCCTAGCCCCCCACTCCACCTTGGCATCCTCAAAAAGAAAATAAGGAGGTTTGAAAGAGAAACAAACTCACAGACATAGAAAACAAACTTATGGTTACCAAAGTGAAAAGGGCAGGGGGAGGAATAAATTAGGAGTTTGGGGTTAACAGATACACACTACTATATATAAAACAGCTAAACAACAAAGACCTACTGTATAGCACAGGGAACTATATTCAGTATCTTGTAATAATCTATAATGGAAAAAAACCTGAAAAAAGAATATATATATAAATAACTGAATCACTTTGCTGTACACCTGAAACTACACAACATTGTAAATCAAATATACTTCAATAAAATTTTAAAAAATAGAAAATAATTATAGAAAAAGAAAGTAAGGAGGTTTAGAGGCTTCTGATGGATGTATAGGGCTGAAAACAGAGATGTCTCGTTCTGTCTGTCCTCAGGGGCTAAGAGCTTCATGTTTCCTCCATACCAGACCAGTGTGGTCATATCAGTCATCTCAGGATGTTGCATAATAAGGAAGTCGTGTACTTCACATCCAGCTTGACGGTGGCTGGGGAAGTGTCTGACCAAGGAGACGAGATGGGCAACAGACACCACTCCTCCCTCAGCCTTCCAGATGTGCACTGGGGCCCCCTCAAATGCTGCCTCAAGTGTAGCTCACAGTGGGTGCTACCAGCCTACAAAACAGGCTCACATCCTTGATATCATTTGACATGGTATGATATTTTGTTCTCAGATGGACCCCATAAGAAAGATTGTGTGATACTCAGTTTACTGGCCTGAACACTGACCCAGAGAGAGGTGCAGTGACCCTCAAAAGTCACAAGGCTGGACAGTGGCAGAGCTGGGGCCAGCCCGGTCCTCTGAGTCTCATCTTCGGGGTCAGGCATGGGCAGAAAGTGGAAAGTCCCATCCTCATATATCAGCACAAATGTTTTTAAGGGGAGAAGGGGGAAAGGAAGGGGGAACTTAAACTGAGAGAGAGAATCCAGAGCCCTCATTTTAGCTGAGGGCCTCAAATTCCCCCACAACCCCTTCATCAGATCAAAGAACAAGGACTAATTTGGACAAGATCTATTTCCACCTCCTTTTATTTTCCCATCCCACTCCTTAAGTGGTTTGAGCTAATAAGCAAGAACTCCAGGTAGGAAAGGAAAAGAAAATGCACAGTCTCTGGGAAGCTTGGAGGGCTGGAGATGTTCCTTCCCCATCTCTTACCTGAAAAGACAGTCAAGGAGAGCAGAATGAAGAGCCTCATGACTGGAAGGAAGTGAACCTTCAACTGGGATGACCAGATGGACCCAGGGGTCTTAGGAATCCTAGATCTGTTTTCAGGAAACAGACATCTTTGAGTTTAAGATGGTTTTATCCTGTTTGGAGTGACCAGGGAAAAGAAGGACCAACCACTTAATCCAAGAAGTGCTACTATGTATAGGTACCCAGGTTGTGTACTGCACAAGGGTACCTCATCAGAGGGATGCCATTTGCGGACATAAACTTACTTATATAGTAATATGAGAAAATTCTGGGCTTCCCGGTAGAGCCCAGAACAGCAGTGAAGATCCCCCTCCTGGATAAATCCACTCTGGCACACAAGGCACACTCAGAAGGGCACATGCACACACACCATCACTGGCACACATTTGTCTGTGCAACAGTGCCCTGTTCTGCCAATGGTCCAGGTATCATACGAGGCCAGGCCTCTTGTCTGTTCACCACTCTTGGAAGTCCAATTCCTATTTAGCTGAGAGGAAGACTAGTAAGGAGATTCATAACTATCCTGCCTTCTGAGTGGACACTGCAGCCTCATCCAGGGAGCGGGGCTAGAGGGTGGAGCCTGAAGCAGATGTGCCTGGCATCCGGAGCATGTGAGCAGGTGAAAGTGCGGGTTTTTGGGCATCAGTAGACAGGCTGCAGCCTAAAGACATCTTGAAAGCTTTCCTGGGACAAAGCAAGGCTATCTGTCCATGCAGCAGAAGCTTCCCCTTATTCCTAATGGGACTCATATGGCCTGGCCACTGATTTTTAAAGTTTGAATTATGGAACCACCCTCAGTTGAATTTAAGCTGAATGCTTACTTATCACATCACAGAGCTAGCACTTCTCATCAAGGGCTGGACGTGGGTGATTGTCCAGGTTTTCAATAATGTCCTCTCTTGAGGAAAGAGAGCCTTTCTCTAATTCACACCAAGTCAGCATATGGGCCAGCAGCAGGCCTGCATCATGGTACATGTTTTATCTGCACCATGGTAGGTATTTTGCTTATATTGCCTCATTTATTCCTCATGAAACCTTTATGAGTTCAACAATTAAACTGCACAGGGAAAAAATGAAGCAGGAATCTATAGATTAGAAGGGCTTAAGAGACATACTGATAAAATTGCAATATATGGAATTTATTTGGATTCTGACTGAAGGAAACACTTGAGAAAATTTGGACAGTGACTAGATAGTTGATGATATTCAGAAATTATTGTTGGGGGGCAGAGTCAAGATGGCGGTGTGGGAAGATGCTGAGTTAGGCTCTCCCCACAACTAGGGCACCTGCTGGCCGCTGGTGGGGGACCCTGATGCCCAAGTAGACAGGAGGAACCCCCAAGTGAACCAGTAGGACATGGGGGCACGGAGGGGGGAGGAGAATTGGAAGACAGGCAGGATCAGTGCCCCTGAGGCTGGGGAGATCAGGAGAGGCAGGCGGGAGGGACTCTCTAGGAGGAGCAGGAGAGGAGCGGAGGATGATCGCCTGGCCCACTCAGGCCCAGGGAGGCTGCTGAGCTCCCAGGCCAGTCCCCTGCCCTGCAAGGCCCCCCAACCCCACTCCGGCCACATTGGTCCTGGGGTCATAGGAAGGAGGCTGAGGGGAGAATAGGAGAGACAGGCAAGAGGGGCCCTCCGGGACCAGGGGAGCAGGAGAGGAGAGGAGGGCATTTGCCCCACCCACTCAAGCCCAGGAAGCCTGCTGGGCTCCCAGGTGAGGTCCCCCATGCTCTGAGACCCAGGGTGGGGGACACTTCTGGGCCCCTTCTGTTCCTTGAGCCTAAGCCCCACCCCCACAGCCCCCAGGGCCTTTTCCAGCCCTGTGGGTCTTAAGCATAGGCCCCGCCCAGCACCCAAACCTCTCTCTTGCTTAGGCCCCGCCCTCCACAGCCAAGGCCTTCCCCTCCCCTTTTTTTTTCTTTTCTCTCCTCCTCTTCTTTACTGTTGTGATACTGATGTACCTTCCAGTTGTTGATTCATCTATATTTTTATTTTTATATTCTTTCTAACATATCTGTTAGTTTCCTAGTCTAATTTTATTTTTTACTTTGTTATTGTTCTCTTTTTTGATTTTTTGCCACCCCATGCAGCATATGGGATCTTGGTTCATGACCCGGGGGTTGGGCCAAATCTCCTGTGGTGGGAGCTCTGAGTCTAAAGCACTGGACTAACAGAGAACCTCAGACCCCAGGGAATATTCATCGGAGTGAGGTCTCACAGAGTTCTTCATCTCAGCACCAAGACCCAGCTCTACCCAGTAGCCTAGAAACTCCACTGTTGGAAGCCTCAGGCCAAACAACCAGTAAAACAGGAACACAATCCCACTCATTAAAAAAAAAAAAAAAATGAGTTGGCAAAAAAATATGTCACAGATTAAGGAGTAAGGTAAAAACCTACAACCAAATAAATGAAGAGGAAAGAGGCAATCTACCTGAAAAAGAATGCAGAGTAATGAGAGTAAAGATGATCCAGAATCTCGGAAATAGAATGGAGGCATGGATTCAGAAAATACAAGAAATGTTTAAAGAAGATCTAGAAGAACTAAAAAACAAACAAACAGAGATGAACAACACAATAACTGAAATGAAAAATACACTAGATGGAATCAATAACAGAATAACTGAGGCAGAAGAACGAACAAGTGAGCTGGAAGATAAAATGGTAGAAATAACTGCTGAGGAGCAGAATAAAGAAAAAAGAATGAAAAGAATTGAAGACAATCTCAGAGACCTCTGGGACAACACTAAATGCACCAACATTTGAATTATAGGTGTCCCAGAAGAAGAAGAGAAAAAGAAAGTGTCTGAGAAAATATTTGAAGGGATTATAGAAAACTCTATAATCTCTTCCTTAACATGGGAAAGGAAATAGTCACCCAAGTCCAGGAAGCACAGACAGTCCCATACAGGATAAATCCTAGGAAAAACACACCAAGACACATATTAATCAAACTAACAAAAATTAAATTCAAAGAAAAAATATTAAAAACAGCAAGGGAAAAACAAAAAATAACATATAAAGGAATCCCTATAAGATTATCAGCTGCTTTTTCAGCAGAAACTCTGCAGGCCAGAAGGGAGTGGCAGGGTATACTTAAAGTGATGAAAGAGAAAAGCCTACAACCAAGATTACTCTACCCAGCAAGGATCTCATTCAGATTTGATGGAGAAGTCTAAAGCTTTTCAGACAAGCAAAGGCTAAGAGAATTCAGCACCACCAAACCAGCTTTACAACAAATGCTGAAGAAACTTCTCTAAGTGGGAAACACAAGGGAAGAAAAAGACCCACAAAAAAAACCTCAAAACAATTAAGAAAATGGTAATAGGAACATATATATTGATAATAACCTTGAATGTAAATGGATTAAATGCCCCAACCAAAAGACACAGACTGGCTGAATGGATACAAAAACAAGACCCATATATATGCTGTCTACAAGAGACCCACTTCAGACCTAGCGACACATACAGACTGAAAGTGAGGGGATGGAAAAAGATATTCCAGGCAAATGGAAATCAAAAGAAAGCTGAAGTAGCAATACTTGTATCAGATAAAATAGACTTTAAAATAAAGACTGTTACAAGAGATAAGGAGCGACACTACATAATGATCAAAGGATCAATCCAAAAGAAGATATAACAATTATAAATGTTTATGCACCCAACATAGGAGCACCTCAATACATAAGGCAAATGCTAACAACCATGAAAGGAGAAATTGACAGTAACACAATCATAGTAGGGGACTTTAACACTCCACTTACACCAATGGACAGATCATCCAAACAGAAAATAAATAAGGAAACACAAGCTTTAAATGACACAGTAGACCAGATAGATTTAATTGATATTTATAGACCATTCCACCCAAAATTGGCAGAATACACATTCTTCTCAAGTGCACATGGAACGTTCTCCAGGATAGACCACATTTTGGATCACAAATCAAGCCTCGGAAAATTTAAGAAAATTGAAATCGTATCACGCATCTTTTCTGACCAAAACACTATGAGATTGGAAATCATTTACAGGAAAAAAACTGTACAAAACCCAAATACATGGAGGCTAAACAGTGTGCTACTAAACAAACAAGAGATCACTGAAGAAATCAAAAAAGAAATTTAAAAATACATAGAAACAAATAACAGTGAAAACACGATGACCCAAAACGTATGGGATACAGCAAAAGCAGTTCTAAGAGGGAAGCTTATAGCAATTCAATCTCACCTCAAGAAACAAGAAAAATCTCAAATAAACTATCTAACCCTACACTTAAAACAACTAGAGAAAGAAGAACAAAGAAAACTCAAAGTCAGTAGAAGGAAATAAATCATAAAAATCAGAGCAGAAATAAATGAAATAGAAACAGAGAAAACAATAGCAAAGAACAATAAAACTAAAAGCTACTTCTTTGAGAAGATAAACAAAATTGATAAACCATTAGCCAGACTCATCAAGAAAAAAAGGGAGAGGAAGTAAATCAATAAAATAGGAAATGAAAAAGGAGAAATCACAACTGACACTGAAGAAATACAAAGGATTATAAGAGACTACTACAAACAACTATATGCCAATAAAGTGGACAGCCACGAAGAAATGGACAGATTCTTGGAAAGGTACAATTTTCCAAGACTGAACCAGGAAGAATTAGAGAACATAAACAGACCTATCACAAGTAATGAAATTGAAACCATAATTTAAAATCTTCCAACAAACAAAAGTCCAGGACCAGATGGCTTCACAGGTGAATTCTATCAAACATTTAGAGAAGAGCTAATACCCATTCTTCTCAAACACTTCCAAAAAATTTCAGAGGAAGGAACACTCTCAAACTCATTCTACAAGGCCACCATCACCCTAATACCAAAAAAGACAAAGATACTAAAAAAAAAGAAAATTATAGACCAATATCACTGATGAACATAGATGCAAAAATCCTGAACAAAATGCTAGCGAACAGAATCCAGTAGCACATTAAAAGGATCATACATCGTGATCAAGTGGGATTTATCCCAGGGATGCAAGGATTCTTCAATATATGCAAATCAATCAATGTGATACACCACATTAACAAATTAAGGAATAAAAACCATATGATCATCTCAATAAATGCAGAAAAAGCTTTTGACAAAATTCAACACCCATTTATGATAAAAACTCTCCAGAAAATGGGCATAGAGGGAACCTACCTCAACATAATAAAGGCCATATACGACAAACCCACAGCAAGCATCATACTCAATGGTGAAAAACTGAAAGCATTTCCACTAAGATCAGGAGCAAGACACTCTCACCACTCTCATTCAACATAGTTTTGAGAGTCCTAGCCATGGCAATCAGAGAAGAAAAAGAAATAATAGGAATACAAATTGGAAAAGAAGAAGCAAAGCTGTCACTGTTTCCAGGTGACATGATACTATACATAGAAAATCCTAAAGATGCCAACAGAGGGCTTCCCTGGTGGCGCAGTGGTTGAGAATCTGCCTGCTAATGCAGGGGACACGGGTTCGAGCCCTGGTCTGGGAAGATCCCACATGCCGCGGAGCAGCTGGGCCCGTGAGCCACAACTACTGAGCCTGCGCATCTGGAGCCTGTGCCCCGCAACGGGAGGGGCCGCGATAGTGAAAGGCCCGCGCACCGCGATGAAGAGCGGTCCCCGCACCGCGATGAAGAGTGGCCCCCACTTGCCGCAACTAGAGAAAGCCCTCGCACGAACCAAAGACCCAGCACACCCAAAATAAATAAATAAATAAATAAATAAATAAATAAATAAAAGTAGCTATAAAATTTAAAAAAAAAAAAAAAAAAAAAAAGATGCCAACAGAAAACTACTAGAACTAATCAATGCATTTGGTAAGGTTGTAGGATACAAAATTAATGCACTGAAATCTCTGGCATTCCTATACACCAACAATGAAAAATCAAAAAGAGAAATTAAGGAAACACTCCCATTTACCATTGCAACAAAAAGAATAAAATACCTAGGAATAAACCTGCCTAAGAAGGTGAAAGACTTGTACTCAGAAAACTATAAAACACTGATGAAAGAAATCAAAGATGACATAAACAGATGGAGAAATATACCATGCATATTGGAAGAATCAATATTGTGAAAATGACTATACAACCCAAAGCAATCAACAGATTCAATGCAATCCCTATTAAACTACCAATGGCATTCTTCACAGAATTAGAACAGAAAATTTTACAATTTGTGTGGAAACACAGAAGACCCCGAATAGCCAAAGCAATCTTGAGAAAGAAAAACGGAGTTGGAGGAACCAGGCTCCCCAACTTCAAACTATACCACAAAGCTAGAGTAATCAAGACAGTATGGTACTGGCACAAAAACAGAAATATAGATCAATAGAACAGGTTAGAATGCCCAGAGATAAACCCATGCACATATGGGCACCTAATTTACAACAAAGGAGGCAAGAACATACAATGGAGAAAAGAGAGCCTCTTCAATAAGTGGTGCTGGGAAAACTGGACAGCTACATGTAAAAGAATGAAATTAGAACACTACCTAACACCATACACAAAAATAAACTCAAAATGGATTAAAGATCTAAATGTAAGACCAGACACTATGAAACTCTTAGAGGAAAACATAGGAAAAACACTCTTTGACATAAACCACAGCAATATCTTTTTTGACCCACCCCCTAGAGTAACAGAAATAAAAAGAAAAATAAACAAATGGGACTTAATTAAACTTCAAAGCTTTTGCACAGCAAAGGAAACCATAAACAAGGCAAAAAGACAACCCTCAGAATGGGAGAAAATATTTTCAAATGAAACCACAGACAAAGGATTAATCTCCAAAATATACAAACAGCTCATAGAGCTCAATATCAAAAAAACAAACAATCCAATTAAAAAATGGGCAGAAGGAAGACCTAAATAGACATTTCACCAAGGAAGACATACAGTTGGCCAGGAGACACATGAAAAGATGCTCAACATCGCTAATTATTAGAGAAATGCAAATCAAAACTACAATGAGGTATCACCTCACGCAGGTCAGAATGGCCATTATCAAAAACTCTAGAAAAAATAAATGCTGGAAAGGGTGTGGTGAAAAGGGAACCCTCCTGCACTGCTGGTGGGAATGTAAATTGATACAACCACTATGGAAAACAGTATGGAGGTTCCTTAAAAAACTAAAAATAGAACTACCATATGACCCAGCAATCCCACTACTGGGCAAATATACCCTGAGAAAACCATAATTCAAAAAGAGACATGTACCACAATGTTCATGCAGCACTATTTACAATAGCCAGGACATGGAACCAACCTAAATATCCATCGACAGATGAATGGATAAAGAAGATGTGGCACATATATACAATGGAATATTACTCAGCCATAAAAAGAAATGAAATTGAGTTATTTGTAGTGAGGTGGATGGACCTAGAGTCTGTCATACAGAGTGAATTAAGTCAGAAAGAGAAAAACAAATACAGTATGCTAACACATACATATGGAATCTAAAAAAAAAAAAGTGGTACCGATGAACCTAGTTGGAGGGCAGGAATAAAGATGTAGATATAGAGAATGGAATTGAGGACACAGGGTAGGAGGGGGAAGCTGGGGTGAAGTGAGAGTAGCATCGACATATATACACTACCGAATGTAAAATAGTTAGCTAGTGGGGAGCAGCAGCATAGCACAGGGAGATCGGCTTGGTGCTTTGCGATGACCTAGAGAGATGGGATAGGGAGGATGGAAGGGAGGCTCAAGAACGTGGGGATATGGGGACATATGCATGCATATGGCTGATTCACTTTGTGTACAACAGAAACTAACACAGTATTGTGAAACAATTATACTCCAATAAAGATCTATTAAAAATTTTTTTTAAAGAAAGAAATTATTGTTACTTTTTTTTCAGATGTGATAATGATATTGTCATAGCCAGCTTCTAAGATGGCTCCTGGTATTCATGCCATTGTGTAATCCCCTCCTAATCTGAATCAGGGCTGGCCCATGTGATCAGTAAAATATTGTAGAAGGGATGGCATATGACTTCCGAGGCTAGGTCATAAAAGGTGTGCAACTTCCACCTCAGAAGTCACACTGCTCTTTCTTTCTTGCAGAAGTCAGATGCTATGTTGTGAGGACTCTCAAGCAGACCTGTGCAAAGGCCCATGTGGAAAGGGACCAACTTGCCAGACATGTACGACCCACCTTGGGAGTAAATCCTCTGGCACCATCAAACCTCCAGATGACTACAGACCCAGCAACCTCGTGAGAGACCTCAAGCATGACCCACCCAACCAAGATGTTCCTGAATTCCTGACCCACAGAAAGCACAAGAGATAATAATTATCATGTTAAGCCTTTAAGTTTGGGAGTAGTTCATTACATAACAATCAATAATTAATATTGACATTGTGGTTATTTTTTTTTAAATAGTTCCTATTGCTGAGAAAGTGGAATGTAAAACAAACACTCAGTACTGTTCAGAGATGGCACACCATGAAACCGAAGAAAGTACCAACAGAAGGAGATTATACACAGATATCAGGAAAATGCCCAAGACATGAAAAAGTAACATTCTAAAGCAAATGACAGGCTCAGAGTTACAGAGAATAAACAGATGTGTCCATTAGCGTTCTGAGTATTATCTGGTGTTATTAGTTCTGTTGCTCCCTCTTAAGGGTAGAATTAATTTTCACTCTATTTGATGTGTAAATAAAAACATAAATGGGTAATAAGGATAAACCAAATTTTTTAAATATCTTTTTTTTTTTACTTTTTATTTTGTTTTTAGTTATTTCTGAGATATACATTTTAAAGTAATAACTAGAATTATGACTTATAACATTATATCAGAACATACAAGATTTTTAGAATTTTCATGTAATGTCTGAAACATTTATATTAACATATTTCCATATAAATAACCCAAAGAAAGTTTAGTATTAGTTGTTTGTTTGTTTGTTTGTTTATACTGCAGGCTCTTATTAGTCATCAATTTTATACATATCAGTGTACACATGTCAATCCCAATCACCCAGTTCAGCACAATACCATCCCCACCCCACCGCGGTTTTCCCCCTTTGGTGTCCATACGTTTGTCCTCTACATCTGTGTCTCAATTTCTGCCCTGCAAACTGGTTCATCTGTACCATTTTTCTAGGTTCCACATACATGCGTTAATATACGATATTTGTTTTTCTCTTTCTGACTTACTTCACTCTGTATGACAGTCTCTAGATCCATCCACGTCTCAACAAATGACTCAGTTTCATTCCTTTTTATGGCTGAGTAATATTCCATTGTATAAATGTACCACAACTTCTTTAACCATTCATCTGTCGATGGGCATTTAGGTTGCTTCCATGACCTGGCTATTGTAAATAGTGCTGCAATGAACATTGGGGTGCATGTGTCTTTTTGAATTATGGTTTTCTCTGGGTATATGCCCAGTAGTGGGATTGCTGGGTCATATGGTAATTCTATTTTTAGTTTTTTAAGGAACCTCCATACTGTTCTCCATAGTGGCTGTATCAATTTACATTCCCACCAATGGTGCAGGAGGGTTCCCGTTTCTCCACACCCTCTCCAGCATTTGTTGTTTGTAGATTTTCTGATGATGCCCATTCTAACCAGTGTGAGGTGATACCTCATTGTAGTTTTGATTTGCATTTCTCTAATAATTAGTGATGTTGCGCAGCTTTTCATGTGCTTCTTGGCCATCTGTATGTCTTCTTTGGAGAAATGTTTATTTAGGTCTTCTGCCCATTTTTAGATTGGGTTGTTTGTTTCTTTAATATTGAGCTGCATGAGCTATTTATATATTTTGGAGATTAATCCTTTGTCTGTTGATTCGTTTGCAAATATTTTCTCCCATTCTGAGGGTTGTCTTTTCATCTTTTTATGGTTTCCTTTGTTGTGCAAAAGCTTTGAAGTTTCATTAGGTCCCATTTGTTTATTTTTGTTTTTATTTCCATTACTCTAGGAGGTGGATCAAAAAATATCTTGCTGTGATTTATGTCAAAGAGTGTTCTTCCTATGTTTTTCTCTAAGAGTTTTATAGTGTCCGATCTTATATTTAGGTCTCAAATCCATTTTGAGTTTATTTTTGTGTATGGTGTTACGGAGTGTTCTGATTTCATTCTTTTACATGTAGCTGTCCAGTTTTCCCAGCAACACTTATTGAAGAGGCTGTCTTTTCTCCATTGTATATCTTTGCCTCCTTTGTCATAGATTAGTTGACCATAGATGCATGGGTTTAACTCTGGGCTTTCTATCTTGTTCCCTTGATCTATGTTTCTGTTTTGGTGCCAGTACCATATTGTCTTGATTACTGTAGCTTTGTAGTATAGTCTGAAGTCAGGGAGTCTGATTCCTCCAGCTCCGTGTTTTTCCCTCAAGACTGCTTTGGCTATTCGGGGTCTTTTGTGTCTCCATACAAATTTTAAGATGATTTGTTCTAGTTCCATAAAAAATGCCATTGGTAATTTGATAGGGATTGCATTGAATCTGTAGATTGCTTTGGGTAGTATAGTCATTTTCACAATATTGATTCTTCCAATCCAAGAACATGGTATATCTCTCCATCTGTTGGTATCATCTTTAATTTCTTTCATCAGTGTCTTATAGTTTTCTGCATACAGGTCTTTTGTCTCCCTAGGTAGGTTTATTCCTAGGTATTTTATTCATTATGTTGCAATGGTAAATGGGAGTGTTTCCATAATTTCTCTTTCAGATTTTTCATCATTAGTGTATAGGGATGCAAGAGATTTCTGCACATTAATTTTGTATCCTGCTACTTTACCAAATTCATTGATTAGCTCTAGTAGTTTTCTGTTGGCATTTTTAGGATTCTCTATGTATAGTATCATGTCATCTGCAAACAGTGACAGTTTTACTTCTTCTTTTCCAATTTGTATTCCTTTTATTTCTTTTTCTTCTCTGATTGCCATGGCTAGGACTTCCAAACCTATGTTGAATAATAGTGGTGAGAGTGGACATCCTTGTCTTGTTCCTGATCTTAGAGGAAATGCTTTCAGTTTTTCACCATTGAGAATGATGTTTGCTGTGGGTTTGTCGTATATGGCCTTTATTATGTTGAGGTAGGTTCCCTCTATGCCCACTTTCTGGAGAGTTTTTATCATAAATGGGTGTTGAATTTTGTCAAAAGCTTTTTCTGCATCTATTGAGATGATCATATGGTTTTTAATCCTTCAATTTATTACTATGGTGTATCACATTTATTGATTTGTGTATATTGAAGAATCCTTGCATCCCTGGGATAAACCCCACTTGATCGTGGTGCATGATCCTTTTAATGTGTTGTTGGATTCTGTTTGCTAGTATTTTGTTGAGGATTTTTGCATGTATATTCATCAGTGATATTGGTCTGTAATTTTCTTTTTTTGTAGTATCTTTGTCTGGTTTTGGTATCAGGGTGATGGTGGCCTCATAGAATGAGTTTTGGAATGTTCCTTCCTCTGCAATTTTTTGGAAGAGTTTGAGAAGGATGGGTGTTAGCTCTTCTCTAAATGTTTGATAGAATTCACCTGTGAAGCCAGCTGATCCTGGACTTTTGTTCGTTGGAAGATTTTTAATCACAGTTTCAATTTCATTATTTGTGATTGGTCTGTTCATATTTTCTGTTTCTTCCTGGTTTGGTCGTGGAAGGTTATACCTTTCTAAGAATTTGTCCAGTTCTTCCAGGTTGTCCATTTTATTGGCATAGAGTTGCTTGTAGTAGTCTCTTAGAATGCTTTGTATTTCTGCAGTGTCTGTTGTAACTTCTCCTTTTTCATTTCTAATTTTATTGATTTGAGTTATCTCCCCCTTTTTCTTGATGAGCCTGGCTAATGGTTTATCAATTTTGTTTATCTTCTCAAAGAACCAGCTTTTAGTTTTATTGATCTTTGCTATTGCTTTCTTTGTTTCTATTTCATTTATTTCTGCTCTGATCTTTATGATTTCTTTCCTTCTGCTAACTTTGGGTTTTGTTTATTCTTCTTTCTCTAGTTCCTTTAGGTGTAAGGTTAGATTGTTTACTTGAAATTTTTCTTATTTCTTGAGGTAAGCTTGTATAGCTATAAGCTTCCCTCTTAGAACAGCTTTTGCTGTATCCCATAGGTTTTGGATCGTCGTGTTTTCATTGTCATTTGTCTCTAGGTATTTTTTGATTTCCTCTTGGATTTCTTCAGTGATCTCTTGGTTATTTAGTAACGTATTGTTTAGCCTCCATGTGTTTTTGTTTTTTTACGTTTTTTTCCCTGTAATTGATTTCTAATCTCATAGCGTTCTGGTCAGAAAAGATGCTTGATATGATTTCAATTTTCTTAAATTTACTGAGGCTTGATTTGTGACCCAAGATGTGATCTATCCTGGAGAATGTTCCGTGCACACTTGAGAAGAAAGTGTAATCTGCTGTTTTTGGATGGAATGTCCTATAAATATCAATTAAATCTATCTGGTCTAGTGTGTCATTTAAAGCTTGTGTTTCCTTATTTATTGTCATTTTGGATGATCTGTCCATTGGTGTAAGTGAGGTGTTAAAGTCCCCTACTATTATTGTGTTACTGTCGATTTTCTCTTTTATAGCTGTTAGCAGTTGCCTTATGTATTGAGGTGCTCCTATGTTGGGGGCATATATATTTATAATTGTTATAGTTTCTTCTTGGATTGATCCCTTGATCATTACGTAGTGTCCTTCCTTGTCTCTTGTAACATTCTTTATTTTAAAGTCTATTTTATCTGACATGAGTATAGCTACTCCAGCTTTCTTTTGATTTCAATTTGCATGGAATATCTTTTTCCATCCCCTCACTTTCAGTCTGTATGTGTCCCTAGGTCTGAAGTGGGTCTGTTGTAGACAGCATATATATGGGCCTTGTTTTTGTATCCATTCAGCAAGCCTGTGTCTTTTGGTTGGAGCATTTAATCCATTCACATTTAAGGTAATTAACGATATGTATGTTCCTATGACCATCTTCTTAATTGTTTTGGGTTTGTTTTTGTAGGTCCTTTTCTTCTCTTGTGTTTCCCACTTAGAGATGTTCCTTTAGCATTTGTTGTAGAGCTGTTTTGGTGGTGCTGAATTCTCTTAGCTTTTGCTTGTCTGTAAAGCTTTTGATTTCTCCATCGAATCTGAATGAGATCCTTGCCGGGTAGAGTAATCTTGGTTGTAGGTTCTTCCCTTTCATCACTTTAAGTATATCATGCTACTCCCTTCTGGCTTGTAGAGTTTCTGCTGAGAAGTCAGCTGTTAACCTTATGGGAGTTCCCTTGTACGTTATTTGTCATTTTTCCCTTGCTGCTTTCAATAATTTTTCTTTGTCTTTAATTTTTGCCAATTTGATTACTCTGTGTCTCGGCATGTTTCTCCTTGGGTTTATCCTGTATGGGAGTTGCTGTGCTTCCTGGACTTGGGTGGCTATTTCCTTTCCCATGTTAGGGAAGTTTTCAACTATAATCTCTTCAAATATTTCTTCTGGTCCTTTCTCTCTCTCTTCTCCTTCTGGGACCCCTATAATGCAAATGTTGTTGTGTTTAATGTTGTCCCAGAGGTCTCTTAGGCTGTCTTCATTTCTTTTCATTCTTTTTTCTTTAATCTGTTTCTCAGCAGTGAATTCCACCATTGTGTCTTCCTGGTCACTTATCTGTTCTTCTGCCTCAGTTATTCTGTTATTTTTTTTTTTTAAAGTAATCCCTATTGCTGAGAAAGCTGCATGTAAAACAAACACTCAGTATCGCTCAGAGATGGCACACCGTGAAACTGAAGAAAGTACTGACAGAAGGAGATTATGCACAGATATCAGGAAAATGCCCAAGACCTGAAAAAGTAACATTCTAAAGCAAATGACAGGCTCAGAGTTACAGAGATTAAACAGGTGTGTCTATTTGCGTTCTGAGTATTATCTGGTGTTATTAATTCTGTTGCTCCCTCTTAAGGGTAGAATTAATTTTCACTCTACTTGATGTGTAAATAAAAAGGTAAATGGGTAATAAGGATAAACCAAGTTTTTAAAATATCTTTTAGAACTACAAACTAAAATGTTTACAGATGAAATAATTTGATGTGCAAAATTTCAAGATAATCAGGGTAAGGCAAGTTGGTGGGGTCATTAATGAAACAAGGTTGGCTGTAAGTTGATCATTATTAAAGCAGGATAATAGGTATATGAGCTTTCGTTATTCTAATCTCTCCACTTTTGTGTGTTTGAAATTTTTCATAATAAAAAGTAAAAAGCAAAAAACAAACAAAACAAAACTTTGACACAGGTGTTACTAGTCTCCCATTTTACAGATGAGAAAAATTGAGGCTCAGTTTAAGTAACTGCTAAATTTAAGTTCACACAGCTAGTACAGCCGCCATGAGCTGATGCTAAATCTGAAAGAAAACATTGTTCTTTCCATCGCTCAATTCTGCTTCCCCAATAGTAACAATATTGCAACACTGTAGAGAACTTTAGAGTTGAGATTTTACATTATGCCAGTCATCCGAGTGGTTGGGGCAAGATGCAGCCTAATTTTTCTCATTCCCATTGTACCCAGTATAGTATCTAAGGGCAGAGTTTCTCTAGAAAATGTGAATTTAGTTGTAAGAAACTGAAGATACAAACGGACCATGACCAGACCATATATAAAAATAGAACTCTGGTCCACTACCAGCCCAGGAAACCAGCCCCTTATCTATAGTAACTGGCCCAGGAAGCCAGCCTGATATAAACCAGACTTATAGGAAGTCAGACCATTATTCCTAGTAACAATCCAGAAAGCCAAACAATAATCCCTGTAACAATTGGCCTTGAATGGCCAGGACTTGATGAATAACTGACAGCTTCCCTAATTTTTGTCCTGCTTCCATCTAGGAACCAACCAGAGAAAGTCAAATATGCCCCCTAACCCATCACACAGGATGCTCCACTTCTAATCGGCCTGCCTACAGCCTCCCCAGGCCAACGGTCTCCAGTCAGGGTGCACCTGAAGCCTTCTTTTTTCCACTATAAAAGTATCCCGCTCTTCTGCCTGCCTTTAAGTCTCTGCCAAAAAGCAAGGGGCAGTGGCTGACTCCTTTGCTATAGAAAGCTCAGAAGAAATAGGGTTTGTTTGTTCTCATTTGGTTGGTCTTCACTTATTTCTATTGTTGATTTGATTTTAAAAATTGAGTAAATAAGCCCAGCTACTCAGCATCTACCTTTGTTCCAGCGAATCTGTATGGAGGAGGAAGAAGGAAGCAAACCTCAGTTTTGTCTGGGTGGTCTTTTTACCTTATTCCTTTAAAATGAAAGCCCAACAGCCACCTTTGACAATGTTTAGCTGAAGGGAGCTAGCCAGCAGACAGACTCAGGGAAACTCCAGTGACATTAATCTCTAAACCTGAAACCAGGGTAGATCTCGTCACTTCCAGCCCAACTCCTCACCAGTGAGTCTTGGTTCATCTTTTTTGAGTTCACGCCAAAACACATTTCACTGTAAGGGCCTCTTCTGGGCTGGTGGAGCCCCTTAGCTCAAGAGATTCTCATTGACTCCCAAGCCCCCAAAATACAACTTCCTACAAGCTGTCAGTGGGTTTGCTAAGCAGTGACTGTCAGAAAGGAAAAGAGAGAGAAGTAGGGGAGGAGGAGAAAGGGAGAAAAAAAAAGTTTTTCTGAAACTCAGGAGCTACAGCTTGTCTGATGACACCAAATGACTCAGGACAGACCGCTGTTTTCTTGTGAGGCAAGCGGTCCCTTTAAATCAAGTTTCCTAAAAGGGCACATGCCAAATGTTGCTATAGAAACTGGGTTAGAGGCCAAGAACCAACCAGCACTTCCCTCAAGTCTCCAACTGGGCAAAGGTGAGTCCTGGGCAGAACAGTGTGCCAGGAGCACCCAATGCCCCAGAGTAGACCCAGGGCCTCATCCTGGAGGGGCATTTTAACTAAACACAAAAATTAATTTGGGGGAAAATGCTGAAATCAAAAGAGGGGATACCATTACGAAAAAATTGGAGGTGGGGGAGGTCTGTCTTTTGAAAGAAAAAAGATCCCCCAAAATGTTGATGGGGAATTTGTCAGGACAAAAGTCCCCTCCCATGTCCAGGGACCCCTAGGAATGGGGGGCGGGGGTGCGTTGCAGTCCTCTGCCTCTAACATAAGATTGTGAATGGCGTCAGGAAGTGGGTGGGCGGGGTGACGCACTCGGTTTGGCATTAGTAGAAAATGCTATGTGCGAGTTTTTCAACATCGCACATAGTGTTGATTATTCCTGGGCTGACAAGAGAAGACACGAGGACATTTCCCTGAAGTGAAATGTTAACAAGATAAATAAGGTTATCAGGCTCTGGTCTAAGATTAGGGTCAGGATAACCTTTCAAGATTGGCTAAGAACTAATAAGAAAAACATTTTCAGTACACTTATCCTCTTTGATGTGGTTTAACTGAAATCCCCATCCTGCTACTCTCATCAAGTTAATATATTTATTGTCTTGGGAGTGAGAGTCCACAGCTGCAAGTTTGGATAGCCCAATCAGAGATGCCACCTCGAACTTCCAGAGCCACACTCAATGCCCGAATGACTTGACTAGAACGCCATCCCTGTCTGGTGTCCCAATTGGCAACAGCAGTTAAGGCAAAAAACCCAGCAGTCCTTGAGTATACAAATCATAGTTTGTACCCATGATTCTGTTAATTGTACATAAGGTGAACTTAAGAGTTTGGACTTTGTAGAAATTACAAGTCACTCTGCATGTCTAGGGATAGGTAGCAAGAATCTTGGGTTCTCCCATAAGGCAGGACTGCCTTGAAATCCTGGCTCTCATACTTGTTAACTGTGTGACTGTGGACAAGTTACTTAAAACCTCTGTGCCTCAGTTTTCTCTTCTGCAAAATAGAGATGGTAATAACGGTGGTACCTAAAAGACTGTCAGGACCAAAAGAGAGAATGCATGCAAAATAGTACATAGAAAGTGCTCAACAAATAATAATTATCTGGTGTCTCTTTTTGCCCCACTCCCGCTATTCCTATTAAATAATAAAATACCAGAGGAGATGATTAAGACTCAGCTCTAAGAATTATTTCTTCTCTAACACTTGATGAATGGTTCATAAAGTTGACAAATGCTCTGATCAGCCCTGGAAAAAGGAGCAGGGTGTTCTGGGGCCAGGGGTGAGGGTCCTAGAATTTACATAGGCAAACATGCCACATGGCATCAGGTAGAAGCAGGCTGAGTGCCAGGAGCAGCCAGCTGGGTCTTCAAGCTCCAAGTGACCCTGGCCCTCAGCAAAGAGCTACACAACAATTAGTTATTATCTTTTATTTACTCAAATACATTTACAGGTGAATCTAGCAAGTTAAGTCCCTCTTAAACTCAGTTCACTCCTTGCATTCCATCCATCCTCCAGGCATCTGCTGAGAGCAGGGTTCTCTGCTTAATTCCATAATGGAGTAGAACTGAGTCACCATTATGTACACGTCCAGCCCAGTTGGGACCCTTTGGTCAGTAAGTCAATGAGGCATCCTTCAGATTCCATGACTTCTGTTTGGGAAGGAGGAACACAGGCAGTAGTAACAATAGAACATTGTCCTCAAGTCAGACACCCAGAAAATTGAATTAGAAAAGAAGGACAAGAAAAAAATTGAATTAGAGAAAGAGGGTAGTAGGGAAGATACAATTGGAGGCAGCCAGCCAAATGCTTCCCACATCACTGGAAGGAATCAAACATGTGAGAGCCCATGGCCCAGGTGGATAGGCCCTCAAGTGTTTGTCCATGCTGAATCTGAAGGTCAATGGGACGGAGAGTCATCTTTCATGGATAGCTACTCAGAAGTCTGCTCAGTGCTTGAGTCCAAGGAATTAGAGGGCTGGCAGATCACATAGGCTTTGAGGATCAAGAGATAAGTTTCCTTGAACTTCTTTATTTTATAAGCATAGACGATAGGGTTCATCATGGAGTTAGCATGGGACAGCAGGATGCCCAAGTACAGCACAACTTGTGGTACTTCACCATTAAAGTAGATGATACAATTGATGACGGATAAAGGCAGCCAGGACAAAGCAAACAAGAAAAGAACCAGAAACAGAGACTTGGCTGTCTTGAACTCCCGTCCGTAAAATGCACCTGTCTCTTTGGAGTTAGAAAAGTTCTGATTGAGTTTGTTCCGGATGACATAGAAGATGTCAAGGTAGATGGCACACATGACAACCAGGGGAATGAAAATCCAAGTGAAGAAGCTGAAGTAGACCATGTAGTCCATCCTCATGACGGAACGGAATTGGCAGGAAAGGAAGGTGAGATTTCTGTGGTACTCTGAGTTCAGTTTCACGTTCCAGCCAAACATGGGAGTCAATCCCACCAGGAATGACACCAGCCAGCAAAGGCCCAGAGCCAACCATATTCTTCTTTGAGTGGTGACCCTCTTGTATCTGTTTGAATTGAAGAGAGTTGGTGAGTTCACAGCAGGAATTGCTAATGGGTGGGGGGAGTTGGAGCTGGAGGGTGTTGGTATTCTATGGTGATTTCAGCTAAACTCTACTGGATATGAAGACAAGATGAGCAGACAATGATTAGAGAAAACTCCAGCAAAGTTCTCTGGGAACTTTTCTAAAGAAGTACAACCTCCAAAGCAGCAGGAGTACGTTGCCTAGAGTCAGGGGCTTGCGTACCCCATTCACAGTTCCATTTCCAGCCCAAGAATTCTCCAGTCCCTGGGAGGTAAGAGTTATCAATCAAAGTCTCCTGGGATCGCCTTACCTGGGGAGAAATAATCTGCTCAAAGCATGTTTGCCTGCTGTGCTCTGCACTGGTTTTTTTGTTTGTTTGTTTTGTTTTTTGGCTGTTGTGCTGCTGTCCATAAATTAGACTCTGCCTGTCCCACACTTACCCCCTACCTGTGTCTGCCCCTGCTTCTCTATTTGCACCACACTTGGGGTTTGAGTTAGACTCCACTCTCATGGAGTTGCAAAAGTCATGTTGAGGTGCTTCCAGGACCTTAAAAGACTCATCCAATCAAAAGTCACCATTTCTCCTTAAACCATTCTTCCTGACAACATTCTACACAGGCTATAAGAAGGAAGCAGATTTTGTTAAGTACTGGCTATGTACTCAGTAGACTTTCTCTCAATAAAATCTCATGATAAACTGGAGATATTTTTATGACAATCTCCATTTCACTGATGGTAATGGTGAAAATCATAGAAGTTACAGCTACCATTTACTGAGCACAGACTGTGTGCTGGGTATTTTTCTAAGAGCTTTACGTGTATTAACTCATTTGACCTTATGGGGAAGGTGCAATTATCATCCCCATTTTATAGGTGAAAAAAATGAAACAGACAAGTTAAGCAACTTGTAGAAGCTAAAAGTGTTGGAGCTAAAATGGAATGGAGGTGAATCTGAGTTCAGAGCATCTTAACACTATGATGGGGAACTGAGACGCAGAAAGCTAAATAACTTGCCCAAGATCAGATCTCAAGATCTGGGATTTGAACCCAGGCTCGTTTGTATCAAAAGTTGTCTGTAGCTCCCTCACCATGCTCTTTCCCCAAGAGAAGAGAGGAGCAACAAGATACCAATGTAATTCAGGACACCTGGGGAATTAGATTTCTTCATTTGGCAGTCTGTTCTGTTCACATGGTCACATGAAAAGTTACTACTTTCTGCAATGGAGAACTTTTTTGGTCCCCTTCTCAACATGGAAGAGGAAGCAAAATTAAAATAACTTTAAAATAGCCTACATTTGCAAAGAAGAGAAACATCAGTTTACCTCCTTCTTTTCTCTCTGCTTATGTTATCATCTAGTATGTTTCTATCATTTCTAAAAGTCAAGAGCATTTTTCACTAATTAAAGATGCATCGATTTTTTATCATCTTTAGCCCGCCAGGGTATTGAGCATATACTCCTGTAGTCAGTGGGGAGGGATTGGAGTGTTCCTCTGTTTCTAGTTCCCAAGTCTCTCCTCATCGTTGTTAAACCCTTCACACACCAAATGGTGAAGAGAACCTCTTTCAAGCTAAGAGGCCAATTTGGATTTGTTTCCACTCAAAAAGTGTGAGATCTGGAGGTTTTAGCCCCATTTCCCAGGCACCTCTATCACTGCCCCACACCACCCCTCTCCAAGCAAGTTACCTGACCGTGAGCTTGACCCGCAGGTATCGGTCCACGGCAATGGCTAGCAAGGACATGATGGAGGCGTGGGTGAAGATCAGCAGCAGGCAGGCCATGAGAAGGCAGCTATAAAAGTGGATTGTGACACCCAGGCTGATGACAATGGCCAAAGGCATGACCAGCACCCCGACAGCAATGTCAGCCAGGGCTAGGGAGACAATGAAGTAGAAGGTGGTGTTCTGCAGGCTGGGGTTCAGTTTGACCACCCAGATGACCAGCACATTGCCCACTATGGCACAGAGCCCAATGAGAATCTCCACAGTGATGTAGGTAGCATTGGCCAAGGACACGGCAGTGCTGTTGACAGGCATCTCGCTTTCCAAGTGGAGCCTCCCAGGTGACATGTGTGCCAACAAGATCCGTGTGGACAAGTCAGCCTAGCTCTCGCCAGACATCTTGCCAGAGGTCCAGGTGCAGCAGCCACAATCCAGAACTCACAACTCGCCCATTCCTTCTCTTCTCTGGTGGAACCCCCTCTCCCCCTCTCCTTAGAGACAGTCCATTACAGGGCCATCACTTTCAGCCCCAATGCAGGCCGTACACCCCTGGGCTCCCAGAAGACTGGAGAACAGTTCTACGTGGGCTGAAAGTGAAAATGATGCTGCTCTTAGTTCCCCTGCCCCTGGAGGGCTACTAAAGCTCCATCAAGATAAACAATGTTCTTCAGTGGTGTTTCAGGAAGTGAGATGGGCCAAGAGGAAGCACAGAGCCAGGAACACTCAGCAAGAAGGTGGAAAGAATGGGGGCTGGGTGGGGGCATGTTCATGGCATGGAGAAGACTCAGCATTCATTTACTCAGGGACTAGATAAGAATGTCACTCTGGGTGAGAGAGGAGCTGGGAACACTGACTACGTAATATTCTGGCTTTCTGCTAGCTTATCAGAAAGATCGCGCAATGAGGAGGCAAACAGAACACACAGAAGAGAAAGAAATAGACTTTGGTGGCAGGCTCCTAAACTTAGCCAGAATGTACTCTTTCTAAAGAGCACATGACATAGACTGACTGTGTCCCCCCAAAACTCATAGGTTGAATTCTGACCCTCAAGTCAAAGTAGTTGGAGGTGGGGGCTTTAGGAGGTCATGAGGGTGGAGCCCTCATGAATGGGATTAGTGTCCTTATAAGAGAGACCCCACAGAGCTCCCTTGCCCCTTCCACCATCTATGTACCAGGAAGTTGGCTCTCACCAGACACAGGTTCTACCGATGCCTTGATCTTGGACTTCCCAGCCTCCAGAACTGTGGGAAATAAATCTCTCTTGTTTCTAAGTCACTTAGTCTTTGGTATTCAGTTATATTAGCCCAAAGGGACTAAGACAGTGCATAACAGTAAGGACTGAGAATTCGGTCACATGAGTTGACTCTGCTGGGGCATAGCTGGAACCCAGCCTTTGTATCAAAGATTTTTTGCCAAAGAGACAAACTAAGATTCCCTGTTCAAATGAGCAAAACTTCAGCACCTCCCGTAAGCATCACATCTGCTGACCCTCATCTTCCCTTCTCAGCCCACACACCCACCATGCCCTCACACTAGCAACCAGCCTGTGTCAAATCTGTTTGAGGGACAACGGGATGACCAGCCATGCAGAAAGGAGGGAAAGGGCAACATGTACACATGATCACACAGCATACCTCCTGCCCTCTGGCCCCAAGCCCCACCCCTACCCTGCAGGAACAGCCATCTATCTGAAAATCAGACCCTCTCCCTGAAGTTGCTCACCTGGGAACTCCTGGGAATCAGACACTTGAATGCAATTTTTATTTGGAGTCCACCTGGTTCAGGTGTTTCTCAGTGCCGCCCAAAAGGGGTTATTTAGAGAGACAGCAAAAGGAACAGTTGGACCTAAGCCCACACTGTGGATTGAAGGGTTGATAATACTTACTTCTAAGCACAAATCTCTGTAGAGCCAAAAAATAAAATTCGACGATCACAGGAGTGCTGTTCTGGTGTTTACTAACAAGCACCTCTCACTGGGGCACTGGCGAGATGCCTCAGCATGGGGCCTGCCAGGGTCTTCTTTAGTTGTTCTGCTTCGGCATCATCCGTCGACACCCCTACCCCCCCACTCCCCACCCCTGCCGCATCCCAAGTCTGTCTGGTGTACCTTGCTCATCTCTGCTAGACTTGCTCGGGGAGCTGAGCCAACTCCCCAGACATTAAGAGGCAGTCCTCTCCAACTGCATTTCTGTCGCTCCAGCATTTTCCAGTGTTAGCCGTGCCCACATCCTTGCACTTTGGGAACATGAAAGTTGTCACCAGCCTCCAACGTGACCTCTCATAAATGTCTTTACTGCGGCTGCTCTCTTTATCTCTGCTCGGGAGAAGGAAGACATAGAGAGCGATTTCTAGGAGGCTGCGTGCGACCAAAACAAGTCCTTCTCGCTATAAAGCAGTTGTTGAATCTTGGTAACTCACTGCCAACAAGGTACCCCGGCTCCCAACCCTCAGCTACCCAGTAGCACCAAAACCTTATGTGAGAGAAAGACCCTCTGGGGTAGGGATGAGTCGTGTTGCCTGGCGGTGGTGATGGTGTAGCTAAGGAACATTTTTCCTGGAGGGTTTGGTAAGCCCGGGTCCGCCTGGGGTGGCCGAGGACAGAGCGAGTGGGCTCATGGCAGAGTGGGGCACAGACAGCTGCTCTGTGTTTGGGAGCTGGGCAGACAGTGGACAGCTCCTGCATTTAAAGAAAAAAGCCTGTGGCCCTTGTGCAGCTGTGGGCCAGAAGCTCGGGGGAGGGAGAAGGAGGTGGAGGCCAGGGAAAGTCCCTGAACCACAGATCCATCCTACCAGAAGTGAGCCGAGCTGTTAGGGATGGAAGTGACAGCTGGAGCTGGAAACCTTACTGGTGTATGTTTTCAGATTCCAGCCTATTTCCCCTCCTTTAAGACCCAGGTGAGTCCTTCCAGAATCAGCCCATCTCATCTGGGTTAGAGAAACTAAGTAGAAGGGTTTTGCTCCAGGACCGGTCACAAGGGCAGCGTGGTGGGGACAAGGTAGCCTGTGAGACCGTAACACACAGGAACAAGGAGAGACAGGGGACACACTTGGGGCCACCGACCCAGCCACCTCTCCCCAGCCCCTCCCCAGGAATTGTTCCCAGAATCCTCTGCACAAACCTGGGGCATTTCCTCTCCATGAATAAAGGAAGCCCTTCCTTTATATTTTCTGAGTAGACAGAGCCCATCGATACTCAGGGGGCTGATCTGAGGGGTGAGGAGGAAGGCTTTCACAGCCACTTAGCATTTTGGCGTAAGATGGGGCCCTGAGTGTCCTTTTCATTCTAGACCGAACACCAAAGGGCAGCCAGGGAAAGAGGACAGAGAAACCAGGAGGAATTGTCCCCTTTCCCCATCTCCCCACCCCAGTCCGCAGCCACTCTTAGTCAGGGAACTGCCCTCATCACCTCTGAGCCCCCTAACCCAGCCCCAGGTGCAAGTCCCCCTACAGCCTCCATGTTGCCCCCACGATCTAGTCCAGATTCCTTGGAATGGCGTTGGAGACTCTCTGTGTTGGGGTCTCCCAGCCCCTGCAGTCTCCTGTTGCCTGGTCCATCAGGAAACCATAAGTGCCACTGGGCCACGTGTCCCGGGGCTCAGAGCGAGCTCTTTCACTTCCTCTCCCCTACGCACAAGCTCCTTTCTGGCTAGGAAAGCCCTTCTCCTGTGCATCCACCCAGAAAACAAGCACTTTTCCTTCTAGACACTTCTCAAACAGAACCTTGAAGAAAAATTTACAGACCCCACCCGCCCCTGTCCCATGCTGGGTTTATATAATCCCTCCCCTGTTATTCTTTGAGCTCCTGGAAGGCAGGGATCTCCCCTTTTCATTTCTGCATTTCTATGCCTTACCACAATGCCTGGCAGCTACTAGGTGCTCTGGATATTGACAAATGAATGAGTAGGAACCTCAGTGAACCAGGGGCATAAACTTAGCACTGGGAATAGAATACCAATCAGCTAGGACCTGTGAAGCACTTTCCATTATACCAGCTGCTGTGTTGAGCATTTTATACATCTGATCTCCTTCGATTCTCTCTGATGAAATAGATCCTGTCGTTACTGTTGAGGCTCAGAAGGGTTAAGTAACTTGCCCCCTGGGGTGCAGAGCTAGGAAGTGGCAGAGCTGGCATTCAAACCCAGGCTCCTGGCTTCGGTAAATGCATAAGCAAGTGAACAAGTTTTCACAAGTACAAGGTGTCCCTGGATTTGATGTTGCCACATTATCAACTAGAGGTTCTAAACCCAAGTCTGGAAAAGAAAGTGGGGACCAAGACTATGGGAACAAAACACAATTATAACCTAGGTCCAGCACCAACTCTGAGCGAGGAAGAGATGGAGGCACCAGAGAGACACTTGTACGAGCAGACCGCAAGAAGGGCTTGGGCCCCAAGGGGAGCGCTGTACCAGAAAGAAAACCTTTTGTTGGACCAAGGTGCCCCACACACAAAAAATTTAATAATAAAATAAATTATAAGTGAAACATGGCTCAGCAGATTTTCCCATCTAAAAGAAAGCCCATGTCTGTTTAGGTTCTACTGAAAAAACCTGAAAATCTGGAGGAGGGAAGGGTCTGGGAGGAACCATGAGCCTGAATCAGAGAAAAAGCAACTGGAGTCCTAGGGAAAGGCCTCTCGCGTCCCAAACCCTGGCCTGGAGCCACCGTGGGCTGAGGCAACTGGACTCAGATCAACCGCAAGGCCGCAACCTGGCCCTTGGGTTTCTGCTTAGTAGCCTAAGAGCCTGGCCAGAGATGGTTCATCTGATCCTTTGCAGCTTCTCAGAAAAGCCTGGGAAATCCCAGCACCCAGCCTGCAGTAACAACAAGAGGCAGTGTTAGCAGGGGCCCAAGGAAAGGACTCTGCAGCCCCAGAACCGGTGCAGGTGGCTGCTGAGACAGGATGTCAGGCAGGCGGAAGGTGCTGGCTTCTGCCAGGGGGCTGGCTCTCACTGACTCGACTGTTGCCTGCAGAGTTGCACAAAATCATTTTGCTCACTTCCTCTTGGCCCCATCGCCACTTCCCCAAAGATTTATATTTTTATAGAACTTGATGCTTGCTAGCCAGCAGCAGAGGCTTAGAAAGAACAAGTGATCAGAGTCACTCCAGGACCGTGGTCTGCTCTCACTCCCCCTCTGCCAGCCCCCCTTCCTTCTCTGCCTCTCAGTCAAGCCAGAGGGAGGAGGCTGGGCTGATCTGGAGCCACTGTCCCCAGGGGGCTTCCTACTAGGACTTCAGCTGTGACCAAGGAGCCAGGGACTCCCTATAGCCTGAGTTCAAGAGAGACTCACTTAGAGCCAGTGTGATGGGGGAGGAGAGAGGTCAAGGTTCCTTCACTCTGAGCAACAGGAAATCCTGCCCAGCCAAGGGGAACTGTTCGTGGCACCTACACCCCACCCACCAGACCCTCCACCCACACTGAGTGTGTCAGAAGGCCTCTGAGCTCTAGTGGAGAATCCAGAGAAGGGTACAGCTAACTCTATTTGTTCCAGGTTCTAGGCACTTAGAAAGTGAGGAGGTGCTCCAACTGCCGGAGTCTTAGCGGGTAAGAGGCTTTTATTCCTGTGTCCCTGTGGGGGCGCTATGTGCAGCAGTGACCACCAGGTGGCAGCACATTTCCACTGCCACTCAGGGTGCAGGCTGAGCAAGAAAATCCCTGAGAATTTAGCAGCACAGCCTTGGAGCACCACCTAGCCAGCCCCCTCAGACCGCGCAGAAAAGGAAAGAGAGAACTAAGGGGAAGGGAGACACAGAGAGATTGCCATCTGCCTAAATTCAATCCAATCCCAAAGAATATTCCTGGGCAGTACCAAATTCCATCCTCTTGACTCAAGGGGCTGAGAAGCAGTTTCTCCTTTCAAACCCGTGAGTGTTCCAGTAAAAACAATATTTGGTGTTCTTCATAGCGTGCAAAACTCCTCACACGGTCCACGTCAGTAAGTGAACACAACAACCCCGCAAGGTAGGTATCATTCGTCTCATCTCCCAGCAGAAGAAACTGAGGCAGAGAGACAGAGGGATCTACTCAAGGTCGCCCATCTGGTCAGAGGCAGTGTGAAGATGGAGCCATCTCTGGCCTCCTTGACTCGGGGGGCGGGGGGGACAGAAACCCCCCGCGGAGGTCCCACCGGGATGTTTCGCTCCCTATGCCTATGTCACCAGGCCCTCCCTCGGTGCCTGCCAATCTCTGACCTGTCCTCTCCCTTCTATGGGCACAGGTCCCACTGGTCCATTTTCCCGGCCTTTGCTGGAGTGCTTCCTGTCTTTTGGTGCACATGAGTTCTCAAACCACCTTGGGTCTCTTCGCAATCCAGCCTCCTCTTCATCACAGCCCCAGGCTTCTGACCACCCATGCTGGGTATCTCCACAGTCCCCAGGGTGGCCAACTGTACACCCTGCTCTCGATCCCCACGCCCTTTGTCTATAAACACCAGAAGGTGTAGGAATGAACTCCGGATAGAGCAACTGCTGATCCTAAATGTTGCCAGCAGGACCATGCCCCGGGCCCTGCTTTTTACCTTCTACCTAACAAATGTGATGACACTCCTGCAGGGGTTGGGTGGGAACGCCCCTGTTTTGAGGACATATGTGTCTTCCCCTCCTACTCCACAAGGCCTGTCATATTTATGATCATGAGAGCTGCATGATTGTATGCCAAGCAACCTGTACCAGGCACTGTGCCAGGGGTTGTACACACATCATTCACAAGTCTACAGCAACCCTCAAGTGAGTATTATTAGATCCATTTCACAGATGAGGAAACTAAGGCATGGTAGCCAGTGAATGACTTGCTCTGGGCAACACAGCCAGTAAATGGCAGAACTGGGCCCAAACCCCAGTCTGTCTTGCCTTCAAAGCCCTGGCTCTTCTCGATGAACCCCATGAGGACAGTTACACATCAATTATGCCAAAACCCAAATTGTCATTTGGGCAGAAATCCTTCAGTGTCCTAATTGATAAGACTTGCTTCAGAAGTCAGGCCAGCTACTAGGGGCAGTGTGTTATTGGGCCAATTGTCTGCGTTCCAGCACCTGTCAAAGCTCAGCTCAGCAGGGGGGTATCCTGGGCCTCGAGATCAGCCAGTCCCCTCCCCCTCCACACTCTCTGCGTGCAACTCCTGCAGTGGGCCATATGAGACAATGGTGTCCTGGAACCATATTACTTTAGTTCCCTACTGAGACACGTTCCCAGATAACCTCAGCCTCTCTGCGTTTTATTAAAGGTAAATACAGAAAGCTGTCAGAGGAAGTATGTACTGCATTTCATCATGACCGAAGATACTATCTGCTGCTATGTTCCCTATAGAAAGTTTCTCAGGATACATTTCTCCGAGGAGTTTAGTGCCAGAAAAAAAAGAAAAAAAAAAGTTGCTTTTCTCAATAAACTAGCCTGCTTTGTTGAACTGCTTAGTGGTAGAGCTTTGTATAATTTGGTTTCGTGTGGGCAGCCAAGAGGCTCCGCACTGGTGTTCTGTCTCAGTAACCACACTCTGCTGAGGTATCCCACGGCATCTATAGGCCCCGCGTCAGCCCTTGGCACCTGTTGTGTCAGGGATTCCATCGTGCCTTGTTTTTTTATTATGAACGGCTCCCATCCTTTTCTGGAAGTAGGCAAGGTGTAAATAATGAACACACAGAACTAACATTAGAAGGCCCGTTAGCGTTTATTCTGAAGGCAGGTCTGCTGGTTGATTAACCCATGTTCTTTTTTTTTTTTAACTTTTTTTAAAAAAATTAATTAATTAATTTATTTTTTATTTTATGGCTGTGTTGGGTCTTCGTTTCTGTGCGAGGGCTTTCTCTAGTTGTGGCAAGCGGGGGCCACTCTTCATCACGGTGCGCGGGCCTCTCACTATCGCGGCCTCTCTTGTTGCGGAGCACAGGCTCCAGACGCGCAGGCTCAGTAGTTGTGGCTCACGGGCCCAGTTGCTCCGCGGCATGTGGGATCTTCCCAGACCAGGGCTCGAACCCGTGTCCCCTGCATTGGCAGGCAGACTCTCAACCACTGCGCCACCAGGGAAGCCCAACCCATGTTCTTAAACAAAGATTCTTGTCAGTCCCCCCATGACTTGGAGGTGAGGATTTTTCCCCGGACAAGTGACCCACAATCATATTTTAGATGATCAGTTTGGGCAAAAGAAAAAATATGTTGACACTGGAAATGCGCTCTGGGGTTCAGTGAGTCCTCTGAGGAAAGCTTTCAATACAATACTTGAAGCATCAGTACCCGGCAGGATCTAGTAAATGCTCCCTTAGGAATGATGCTGTATAGCGCATAATATAATGATTCTCCAGGTGGAACTTATTTTTATTTATGTAACCCCACCCACTTCCACAAAGGATTGAAGTTACTACCAGGCTGAGTCAACAGCTTCCCCCTCTGTACTCCCACGTCATCTCACACATTCCTCTGAGCACTTATTACACCACTTTGTAGTTATTTATTTACGTGACTGCTCCTCTCACTAGCTAGCAAACCCCAGTAGCTAGTAAACTCCTTAAGTAAACTCCATAAGAAATTATACCTTATTCATCTTTATATCTCCCTCCCTCTCCCCTTCTCCCAAAAGTACCAAGAGCCTGAAATAGTACCTGGCACATAGGAGACCTACAATAAATTCTCACTGAATGTGTGGTGTATTATTCTCAGGTCTCTCTGCTCCTCACCTTGCAAGAATGCTGACCATATGTCTCTACGTCCACCGAGGAGTCAGGAGGGATCTAGGAAGACCTCTTCCTCACCAAAAATAGCTTTTTGCATCTAACTTCAATTGCAAACCAGTACAGATAGAGAGCAACATTTTTCTGGTCAAAGTTTGGGTCTGGTCAAAGGCACCCTCAGGGAGAATGTCTGCTATTTACATTACAGTTTGTGGTTTCAGCATTTTTATATACAATAGCCTATTTCATTCTCTCATCTCTGTGATTTATCTAAAATGGAGACCTCTACACATACACACACACACACACACACACACACACACACACACACATGCACTCTCCATCATCTCACTCTGTTTATTTCCTGTGTTACCCCTTTCACAACCAGAGCTCTTCATCAGAGTTTATTCCTTTCCTCACTTGGCTTGTCACTGCTCTATCTGCAGGACCCAGAACCACCTCTGGTCCTGGCTAGCCCATTTAGTGTGACACATGATGTAATGGGGCTAAGAAGCCCCAGATCACTGGGTTTGGTATGGGGTTTCCAGAATATGAGGATTTGGGGTGGGAGGGAGCACCAGAGGAATCTGATGCCCAGAGTGGCTAGTTCAAGGTCAAACCTGGAGCAAGCAGCCAGGGTTCTTCGCTAGCAGAAAGGCTGGGAATCCACATGGCTGGGAATCCATAACGATGCGCTCCCCAGTTCCTGCATTTTCTTAGGGTTGATTCTCTCAGTCTCTTGCTGGAGGGGCTCTATCCATGTTCTGCTTCTCTGGCTCCTTTGTCATTCTGGTCCCCCCTCTCTCTGAATCCCCAGTCAAAGCGCCTAGGACCCTCCCACCAAGTCTGTGGTTGATTTTTTCTTCTTTCATGGCTGCACTTGATCCTTGACCAGTCTGCCTGTCAACCCATGCGGATGGGTGCAGTGGTGGGTGCTAATGAGTTACACCTGGAGCACCCCGGCTGTGCCTAATGGATGTTCAGCTACGGTGAGATGCTTGACAGCGCGCACGTCCGTGCCTCTCCATCCAGGTGCCAGGCCCGCCCCGCTCCGCCCTCACCGACATGCCGCAGGGGAGAGATTACTGTCAGGCCCAGTCCTGTGCTGCAAGACACGCTCCTCTGTCTTCTTTAGACTCCGTTTCTAAATGGATGATGGTGGACAAATTGTTCATTCTGTGTCTTCATTTCCCCCTTGATAAATGACAAAGATAGCTGACCAAGGGCTGAGGGAAGCAACGTGGGCCCGGCAGCTGGCCCACGAACTTGCTCACCTCCCCCTCTGCCAGTGTGTGAGTGCCACAGGGGAGGGTCCTTGTTGCACGGTCAGGGCCACTCCAGCGCCCAGCCCACGGCTCCACCTAAGAGGTGCTTGATAAATATTGACTTAAAGGAAAATCATTTCACACCTACCACCCTCCCCAAAGCATGAGATACAGGCTTTTTGGGAATCCAAGAGGAAGGACTCCCGAGATGCTGGTCTCTTCGGCACTGACTCTCCCAGTTTCTCGGTGGAGCGGCTCTACTCCTGTCCAAATCCCCCAGCAGGGCTCCCGGCTTCTGAAACAGGAAGTGTCCAAAGGATATTTGGAGGAGGCAGTATCATCTTCCTCTCCCTTCTCCGCAGTTGCCAGGGGAACTTGCTTACCCCGTTCTGAGTGGTTTGTCAGCATTGGAGATGGCGCCCGCCCCCCCGGGGAAGCAGAAGCAGGTGACCTCGGTGGGTTCCCAACAGTCCCACCCATGACTCCTCTGTGAGCCTGGGGAAAGGCAGCTCAGATCTGAAGATGCTCAGTTCCAGACATGCCGCCTGCCAGGTCACTGGCCCCTAAGAGCCACTCTGGCCCCCGACGTGCCACAGGTGACACTCTCCCAGCACCGGTCTCAAGAGCCAGATTATCCCAAGCAATAATCATAGTTTCCATTTCTCATGTGTCATTCATTCTGGAGGGCCTGGCACATCACTCGACACTATTCACCACTGGGAAGGGCCCCCTCCTGCGCAGGGTGTAAAGGTTGCTGAATATTACAGCCAACTCCTGCCAAAACAGCTGCATGGCAAATCTGGGGGCACATGAGGCCCACAATTCAACTTGAATTACATCCATTTGTATTTGCTCTCAACCCTTAACACCAAACATCATCCAATCTTTCATTAACCCTGGAATCTTTCCTGATTTCAAAGCAACAAAGAAATAAGTTTGTTTTAGGTCAAGGGTTTAGGCTCAGAGGCGGGCTGTGAAGCCCGCTCCAATCACTCCCGGCTTCCAAAATAGCATCTCATTCTGTCCTTGTCCCTCCAAGATGAGTCAACTGGCCTGCTCCGGCCAGTCCCAGTGGAAGGCTAGACCTCGCTTTAATGACCATGACTTCAGCTGGGGCAACAGAACTCTAGGTCACTGCAAGACAGTCCAACCCACGCCCCTTTGTCCCCCACCCCCGTGCCCCGCCCAGTGCCCATGACTAGAGCTTTTTATGTGATTCTGGAGTTGGCACACTCTCCCTTTCCTGCCAATAATGCTGGCTGTTGTTTCTGAGCAAATGGAACAAATGACCAACGTGAACTCCACGCAATCTATGAACTGGAAACATCTGCAGGGAGGCAAGGGCAGCTGCTGCCTAGGGTGGGACTGGGGGAGATGGAGGAGGGGTTTGCGAAGGAAGATGAAAGAACCTCAGGGAAGAGGGCAAAGGGCGAAGCCTCAGCAGAGAACCACAGAGAGGCACAGGGGCCTTGGTGTAATGGCCCAAGACTGCTGCAGGCCTCACAACTCCTCCCCGATTTTGCTTCCAAAGATGAACTCGGCTGCGTCTTGACCAAATGAACGGAGTATATGCATAGCCTTTTATAAATGCCATTTTAAATGTTAAATTCTATGTTAAAGCTGAAATGGATCTGAGAAAACAATAGGTCAAACTCCCCATTTCACAGGTGATAAGAAAGCTTCAAAGACAGAATAGATGTGTAAGTTAGAGGCCAAGTCTAAACTAGTACCCAGCAGCACCACTGCCCCGCTGCAAGTGTGTGTGCAGTGTGGGCACACACGCACCCACACACACACACCCTATACCACACCGCCTCCAAGTCAGGTGGATGAGGAAGGAAAAGAAAAAATAGCAAGTAGAGATCGCCTACTATGTGTCAGGAGCCACAGTAATACAGCGACAGCCACTAACCCTCCTGTGGGCGCCCTCCGGGCCTGGCACAACGCTTAGTGCTCTGTCACACGCTCTCCCTTGATCCCTGCCATGGCTCTATGGCAGAACACATCCTTTTCATCACATCTGCTCTTTGCAGTAGGGAAGTTGCGTTTAGAAAGGTTATGTAGGGGATTCCCTGGTGGCGCAGTGGTTGAGAATCTGCCTGCCAATGCAGGGGACACGGGTTCGAGCCCTGGTCTGGGAAGATCCCACATGCCGCGGAGCAACTAGGCCCGTGAGCCACAACTACTGAGCCTGCGCGTCTGGAGCCTGTGCTCCGCAACAAGAGAGGCCACGATAGTGAGAGGCCTGCGCACCGCGATGAAGAGTGGCCCCCGCTTGCCACAACTAGAGAAAGCCCTCACACAGAAACGAAGACCCAACACGGCCAAAAATTAATATAAAAATAAATAAATTAATAAGAAATTGACATTTAAAAAAAAAAAGAAAGAAAGGTTATGTAACTCAACAAGGTAGCACTGCTTGTAGACAGTAGAGCCAACATCCGCCTGGGTCAGTCATCTGCCCAACCCCTGCCCCGGGCTGCTCGTTCAGTCCCGTTGCAACCTTGAGAGGCGGGTTTTGCCAGTCTCTGCAGATGAGAGCCGGAGGTGAGCAGCTCGAATCCGGAATTCAACAGTAAGACAGCCCCAGGATCTGCTTTTCCCCTAAAGTGGGAACCTTTAGAGGGAAGGGCTAGTTCTTGACCCCAGACCCTAACCTGGAAAGGCCTTTCTGAGCATCGCAAGGGCTGGCTGCCGGCACAGCTGGTGGGACACAGACTAGGTCACAGAGGCTGCCCAGCCAGGACTCCCACCGAGTAAGCCTGAGCCTCATTCCCTGGGTCTGGAAGAGGAAACACCAGTTTCCTAAACTGCCCCCTGCCGGTCCGCAGCCCTGCTTATTTGATGAAGGAAACACCAGCGGAGAGGAGTTTTCAGCCCCTGGATGTTGTGCGAGGAAGGGGCTGTGTGCTTCCTCATGGGAGCGGGTGACGCTGTCAGTGTCCCCCGCAGCAGATGACAAGGAAGGAGGTCCCTGCGAGGAACTAAAGGTGCCCTGCGCTGAGGCCATGGGCCGTGTCCTCACAGGCAGCTGAGCCCAACCGCAGGTCTGAGAACTGGAGGGAAGCAGGGACGAGGAGGTGGAGCTCTCGGGGGGGCGGGGGGGGCTTGGTGCGGGGCAGTATTGGTTCCCAGGCACCCCCAGGGGGTCACTGCGCCGTCAGCTCAGCTCCGCTGCTCTAACGCGGGGATGGAGGGAGTGGAACTCTGGCGCTGATTCATCCGCCACGCAATTTGAGGATGCTGGTGGTACACCCGGCCGGACGTGCTCCTCTGGAAGTCTGCGAGCAAGGGACGCGAGAGGGGGTGTTCCCCGCACACCGCAGACCTGAGCCGCTCTCGTCAGCACAGCCCGGCCCAGAGAGGGACGCCCCCATTAGGATCAGGTCCAGCCGTGATACCCATGCTCTGCGGCGGGCGTGGGTACCCACCCACTTACACGCCCCAAGAGTCCCGGAACTGCAGCTTCCGCGATTCCCCCGAGGTGACTGATCTGGGGGCTGTGTCTCCCTCCCCAGCTCCCGTCAGCGGAGCCTGAGGCTGGGATTCCTCTGTCCTGTTGTAAGACGAGCCGGGCTTGGGCTCTGCCTGCCAGGACAGCGCCCTTGGCACGCGCCTTGGCACACAGCCCACCCTCACCTTCCGCGACCCTGCACACATCACCTGGGCTCGAGCTGGCCTAAGCAGGAAGGTGCTCTCAGGGCGTCGGCGAGAGGAGAGCGAGAACCAGGGCCAAGAGGAAGTCACAAAGATCAGCTGAAAAACAACCCTCCTTGCCATGTCAGTCGTGAACATGGAGCCAAGTTCTGACAGCGGTGGCTCAGGGCAGTGTCAGAAAGGCCCAAAGCAAATCAGCAGACGCCCATCTGGGAGCACACCCTGTGTCCTTATCAGCCTTAGCAAGCCCCCGCCAAAACCCTGTCTCCTCAGAAACTTCCGCCCAGCCAGCAGCTGTTTCCTCTCCTATATTTAAACAGCCAGGCTAGCGAACTTGAGAGAGCATTGCTGCGGGGGGAGGAACACAGCCTCCCATGGAACCCGCGGGCGAAGGATGACCCTGAGGCCTAGTGGCCTGTGCTTGGCTCCTCCTCCCCTGTGCTGGGGGAGTGCGGCCCAGAGTTCCCAACAAGGCCTCAAGCAGCATGGTCTGTGCAGTGAAGCAGGGGACCTGGAGGTCTGCCCAGACTGTTTTCTGGGTGCAAGCAGCTTGTGATACCTTCCAATAGCGACAGGGTGAAGGGGACCCACAGGAGAGCCAGAGATCCATGAAACACCTATTTCACAGCCCCAGCCCTGAGCTCCGGTGGGTGCAACTCTTTAACACCATTAGTCCTGGGGTACATTCAGGCCTCTTGGCTATTTTTAGGTGCCATTTCCACCCTTATCTAAACAGAGCTGTTTGTTTAGAGGAAGGCCACCGTTTTACCAGAGACCTTTTCCTGGTTCTGCCGGCTCCCCAGGCCCAGGCTATTGTGGTCTCATCTCACTAGACACACACACACACACACACACACACACTGCACTAGCTTCATGAAACATTTAGTGAGAGGAGGGGCATTTCAGGAATCCTCTAGAAAATATCTCCTTGTGGCGGAAACTACCAACAGGGAGTAACCTATCGGCCCACATCCCTTCTCTCAGGCTGCCAAGCCTCGGCCATTACCAAGAAATGTTCTCCATGAGCAGCTCTACGCTGCTCTGCAAGGCAAGGAGGTGTTCCTGGACTTAGTAGTTGTCACTGGACAAGAGCAAGGACTGCTCCTGTCACTTGTGTCCTGCTCCCCTTGCCTCATCCCCCTATCCCGCAAGCCACTCGTCCCAGCCGGTACTAGAGACAGGGGCTTGGCTTTACATTTTTCCTCCCTTCCTTAAACACAGAACACACCAACCAGCTGAATATTTTATATCTTGGAATCTACCCTGAGGTGGGCATTTCTGAATTTCAGCCCACAAAAGCACAGGCTAGAGTCCTACCTGGATTCAGAACCCTAGCTCTACCCCTTAGGGCTGTGTGAGTCTGGGCAAGTTACTTTGTTTGGAGCCTCTTTCCACAGCTGTAAAATAAGCCTGAAATAGGTTAATGAAAGCCATTTCAAAGAATTGTCAAGGGGATTCAATGAGATGATATTTATAAAGACCTGGCAACTTGCCCAGCAACACATACTGGGTCCTTAGCGGGTTGATGAACTTTCTATTGCTGTGTGAATTATCCATTTCTGTTTGGTTTGTGTTCCTCTTCATAGTTCATATAAAAAAAGTTCAGAGCTTCTGATTAAAATCAGTGCCCCTCTCAGCACTGGCTCCGTAACTACTCCCCTTGTAATAATAGAAAGTATGAGTTGAGCAGCTGCTAAGCTATGCAGACCCATCCTTTGTGTGTCTTAACACGTCTCTGTGAGGCAGGTATCACTGTTGTCCCCATTTTATAGATAAGTAGACTGAGGTTAAATGACTTGAGCAAGAATACACATGTAGTAAGTGGTAAAGCCAGGATTTGGATCCAAGCAGGCTGGCTCCAGAGCCCCCACTTAGAACCTCTTTGCTACACCTGCATTAACTGTTGAGTGGACTGCAGGTAGCACTGTTGGGGACTTTTCCAGAACCTAAGGCACACTTGCACAGTCCTTGCATCCCCAGAATCTGGTTTTCAATTAACCACACTGAATTGATCGTTTGGTAACGATAGTACCACCGATTCAGCACCTGTTTTATGCCAGACACTTGCATACATTATCTCTCAACAAGGATTTCCCAACCTCAGCTCTATCGACATAATTCTTTACTGTGAGGAGCTCTCTGTGCATTGTAGGATGTTTAGCAGCATCCATGGCCTCTACCCACCAAGTGCCAATATCACCCCCTCACCCCCAAGCCGTGAGTCGTGATGATCAAAAATGTCTCTAGATGTTATGAAATGTTCCCTGGGCGGGGGATGCTAAATCACTCCCAGTTGAGAGCTACTGCTCTAAATGGGAAGTCTGAAGTTCAGAGAGGTTAAGCAATTTTCCCAAGGCCACAAGGCTGGCAGGCAGCAGAGACAGAATCTGAATCAAGGTGTGCCTGACACCAAAACCAGGTATTTTTCACTCTGTCATGCTCTCTCCTCGTTCTAAATAAGGAAGGTGTGAACTCAATACTGAAATCTATTTGCCCAGAGGCAATAGCATCAATAAACTGATTCCCCACCCCGGAGAGTGTTCAGATTCTGAACTTACAACTTCTGGCTACTGCTTATCTGAGCACTCTAGATCTAGACTTTGGGAGCTAAATCAACTGAGACCTAGGCCACTCTGTCAAACGTGGAAATTTAAGCTCTTCTTTACAATCCTGTCTCTCCTATGTGTGCCATGAGCTTAGTTTGGACATCTACTGCACTGGTTCTTCTGGAACCATGGAAAGGCTGCAGTCTTGGGAAATAATAGCAACTCTTCCAGTAGCTTGTCCACAGCCACTTTCTAGAAACATGCTGAGGCCAGAATCACAACCCAAACTTCTGCCTGAGTTCCATCTTCTTTTGATTCCAAGTTCATTGATTAAAAGCTTCATGGACATATTGTCATACTGAGTGAAGTAAGTCAGACAGAGAAAGACAAATATCATATATCATCACTTATATGTGGAATCTAAAAAATATGGTACAAATGAACTTATTTACAAAACAGAAATAGTCACAGATGTAGAAAAAAAAACTTATGGTCACCTGGGGGGAAAGCGGGGGGGATAAATTGGGAGAATGGGATTGACATATACACACCACTATATATAAAATAGATAACTAATAAGGACCTACTGTATAGCACAGGGAACTCTACTCAATACTCTGTAATGACCTATATGGGAAAAGAAAAAAGAGAGGATATATGTATATGTACAACTGATTCACTTTCCTGTACACGTGAAACTAACACAACATTGTAAATCAACTATACTCCAATAAAAAATAAAATAAAATCTTCATGGCCATAAAATGGACTGAATTTGCACATTATACCACTTCCTGTGACATAAAACTGTGCGTAATTGAAGAGAGACTGCCAGGCACATGAATATAAAGTTGCATACGGGAACCTAAGTCACAGCAGGAATTGAACTACCCCAAGCTTAGATTTCTTTCATCACTTTTTATTCTCTGCTCCCCTCTCCTAGTTTTTTCTCTTCTTTGCTAAACCCTGTTGTGCACAGACAGCTACCGCTGTTAACGTACTAGATGTTAGGAAACAAGGAACCACTTTCCATATGGCCTTCTTCATGCACGGGCAAAAACAAAAACTAAAAGTAAATTCTGCAGGAAACTAAATAAGTCATCACAAAGAGTAGGTTCACTGCCAGAGCCTGCTAGCTTTCTTTTATGAGAGAAATGATAACTAATAGCAGCTGCTACCCATGTTGGTAAAGTCCAAAAGCCTTGGCAACCACAGTAACTGTGTGGTCGGTAGCTGCCATCTCACTGTTCCTCAAAAGCCCCCCATAGTGTTCCTTTTGCCTACAGTCATCACAGAAGAATTTTCATTATGAGCTCATAAGATCAACAATCTCCCGAACAAGTCAGTGGCAGATCATGGCAAAAGGGGGAGTGTAAGTCTCAGTTTCCAATGCAAGAATTTGAAAGATTAGGACTTCTACTTTAAGGTTCTATAATTTCTCAACCACATTAACAGAAAGGGAGATGAAAGTTAGTGGTCAAGACATAGAAACTGACTCAGAGAGGCTTGTCAGTGTAAGAGACGGTATTGGACTCAAGCCATTCATTTTTCAAACATATTTTAAAGCCGTGTTTTTCAAACTACAGATCTCAATCCACTATAGAAGTATGAAATCAACTTTGTAGATCATGATCAGAGTATATTTTCAATTAAATGGAATGGAATAAAATGTATATATCAGATTACATTGCACATTGTAATTTCGTTTCAGTTATGTTTGAGTGTACAGTGGATAGCAATCAAAAATGAATTCCTTTGGTTTTACACCCTTACTGAAGTATAAGTAACATGCAAAAAACTTCACATACTTAATGTATGTAATTTGATAAATTTTTACACATGTATACACCTGTGACACCATCACCACAATCAAGGGAACATACCCATTGCTCCCCAAACTTTCCTCATGCCCTTTGGTAATCCCTCCTTCCACTTAACTACTGATCTGCTCTCTGTTACTATAGTTTGTATTTTGTGCAATAGAAAATGGGGTCATACAGTAAGTACGCACTCTTTTTTATCTGGCTTTTTTCAATCCGAGTAATTACTTTGAGATTTATGCATGTTGCTGTGTGCATCAGTGGTTCATTCATTGTCATTGCTGAGTAGGATTCCGTTGTGTAGCTCTATCACAATTTGCTTATGCATTCACCTGTTGGTGGACATCTGGATTGTTCCCAGTTTGGGACTATTACAAATAAAAGTGCCATGAACATTTACATACAAGTTTTTATGTGGACATAGTTTTTCTTGGGTAAATACCTGGTTATGGAATGAGTGAATCATATGAGAGATGTATATTTAGCTTCCTCAGAAACTTCCAAACCATTTTGTAAAATGATTTTACCATTTTACACTCCCACCAGTAATGAATGACAGTTCCAGTTCCACTACATGGATCTTTGCCAGGGCTTAGAAAGGTCAGTTGATTTAATTTTAGCCATTCTAGTGGTTATACAATAGTATCTCATTTAATTTGTGTATAGTGAAGTGACTATTAAATATTTTGCCCATTTTTAATTTGATTACTCATCTTCTTATGGAATTGTTAGAGTTCTTTGTATATTTTAGTTACAAGTCCTGTGTCAGATATATATTCTGCAAATATTTTCCCCCAGTCTCTAAAGACTAACTAACCATTCCATTGTTTTAACAGTGCCTTTTGAAGGACAAAAAATTTAATTTTGATTATTTATTTTTACTTCTATATCTAGTTTACTTATTTTGGGTTGTATAGTTTGTGCCTTTTTCATCATATTTAAGAAGTCTTTGCCAAGCCCAAGGCCACTAAGACTTTCCCCTAGGTTTTCTCTTAGAAATTTTATAGTTTTAGCCTCATATTCAAGTCTATGGTCTACTTCTTCTTTTTTAAGATTTTTTTTTTTGATGTGGAACATTTTTAAGGTTTTTATTGAATTTGTTACAAAATCACTTCCATTTTATGTTTTGTTTTTTTTGTCCGTGAGGCATGTGGGATCTTAGCTCCCCAAGCGCACCCCCTGCATTAGAACGCAAAGTCTTAGCCACTGGACCATCAGGGAAGTCCCTATGATCCATTGCAAGTCGGTTTTTGTATAAGGTGTTAATAAGTGTTGAGGGTCATTTATTGCATATGGCTATCCAATTGTTCCAGCACCATTTGCTGAAAAGATTGTCCTTTTCCCATTCAGTTGCCTTGGCATCTTTCTTGAAAATCAATTGACCATTATGTGTGGGTCTATTTCTGGACTCTATATTCTGTTCCATCAATCAATTCATCTATTCATACACAAATACCATACCATCTTGATTGCTGTGGTTTTATAGTCAGTCTTGAAATTAAGTAGTGTTAGTACTCCAACTTTGTTCTTTTTCAAAGTCGTTTTGACTAGTCTGGGTCTTTTGAATTTTCATATACATTTTAAAATCAGCTTTTCAATTTCTTCAAAAAAATCTCCAGGAATTTGATTAAGGTGGTGTAAAATTTGAGAGATCAGTTTGGGAGAGAATTGCCATCTCAACAACACAGAACCTTACAATGTATGAAGACAATGTATCTCTTCATTTCATCAAGTCTTCTTTAATTTCTTTCAGCAATGTTCTGTATCTTTCAGTGTTCAGATTTTACATAGTTTTCATCAAATTTATCCTCAAGTATTGTTTGTTGCTACTGCTGTTGCAAATGGTATTGTTTTTAAATTCAAATTTCTGATTGTTCATTACCAGAATAAAGAAGTACAATTAATTTTTGCATATTGAACTTATATAAGATTTTCTACATAGACAGTCATGTCATCTGCAAATAAAGACAATTTACTTCTTCTTTTCCAATCAGAATGTCTTTTATTTCTTTTCCTTGCCTTATTCCACTGGCTGGAAACTCCAATACAATGTTGGATAGAAATAGTGGGAATGGCCATCCTTGCCTTGTTTCTGATCTTAGGAGAAAGACTTTAGTCTTCCAATATGATATTTGTTGTAGGTTTTTCATAGTTGCCTTACATCAGATCGAGGAAGTTCCCTTCTATTCCTATCTTACTAAGAATTTATATCAGGGATAGTAGATTTTTGTCAAATATTTTTTATGCATTTATTGACATAATGATAAGATTTTTATTTTTTAGTCTGTTAACCTATGAATTACAGATTGGGTTTTGAATTATAGATTGGGTTCTGGGATAAATCCCACTGGACATATATGTTATCTTTTTCATGTATTGTTCAATGCACTTTACTAAAATTATTAAGAATTTTTTTTTATTAATTTCATGAAGGCTATTGGTCTATAGTTTCTTGTAGTGCATGTCTGATTTCAGTATCAAAACAGCACCAGTTTTGCAGACTCAGTTAGGAACTATTCTCTTCATTTTGCTGGAAAAGTTTTGATGAAATTGATGATATTTCATCCTTAAATATTTGATAAAATTTTCTCATGAAGTCATCTGGCCCTGAAGTTTTCTTTATGGGAAGATTTTTTAACTAGAAATAAAGTTTATTTAGCTTTGGTAGTTTGTCTTTCAAAAATTTTTAATAATTTCATCTAAATTGTTGAATTTATCAGCAAAGTTATAAATAATTTCGTGTATTCTTTTAATGTGTGTGGGACCTGTGGCGATGTCCCCTGTAACTTTGTCTTCTCCTTTTTTCTTGATTAGTCAAACTAGAAGTTTGTCAATTTTATTGATATGTTTAAAGAACCAGCTTTTGTTTGTTGATTTTCTTGATTATTTTTCTGTTTTCTATTTCATCAATTTCTGCTGTTATCTTTATTATTTTCTTTCTTCTGCTTGCTTTGGGTTTAATTTATTCTTCTTTTTCTAGTTTCTTAAGGTAGAAGCTGAGGTCATTGATTTGAGACCTTTCTTCTTTTCTAATAGAGGTGTTTCATTCTATAAATTTCCTTTTGAACACTGCTTTAGCTGTGTCTACAAATTTTGATGTTATATTTTTATTCTTATTTATTTCAATATACCTTCTAATTTACCTTTTGATTTCTTCTATGACATACATTATTTAGAAGTATGTTAATTTCTAAATATTTGGGGATTTTCCTAATATCTTTCTATTATTTATTTCTAATTTAATTCCATGTGGGCAGAAAACAGTTTGTATGATTTAAATTCTTTTGAGTTTATTGGGATTTGTTTTATGTTTTATTGGTAAATGTTCTATGTGTACTTGGAAAGAGTATGTATTCTATTGTTGTTGCATGGATAGTTCTATAAATGCTAATTAGGCCTACTTAATTGATGGTTGTTATTCAGTTTTTCTATATACTGGCTGACATTCTATTTATTCTAATAACTATTGAGTGAGGGGTGTTAAAAATTCCAACTATAATTGTGGATTTGTCTATTTCCTCTTTCAGTTCTATCAGTTTTGTTTCATGTATTTTGAAGTTCTATTATTAAGTGCATAAATGTTTAGGATTACTGTGTCCTCTTGATGAATTGACCCTTTTATCACTATGAAATAACTCTCTTTATCCCTAATAATATTCTCTGTTCTGAAATCTACTTTGTTTGATATTAATGGAGTCTCTTCAGCTTTCCTTTGATTAGTGTTTCCATGTTGTATTATTTTCCATGTTTTTACTTTTATCCGTTTTATCTTTATATTTAAAGTGGATTTCTTTGGAGGCAATATATAGTTCATTCTTGCTTTTGTATATAATCTGACAATCTCTGCCTTTTAATGAACATTTAATGTAATTATTGGTAAGGTTGGATTTAAATCTACTATTTTGCTATATGTTTTCTATTTGTTCCATTGTTCTTGATTCCCTTTTTTCCTCTTTTTATGCCTTCTTTTGGACTATTTTTTAGAAAGTTTTTAAAAATAGACTTTACTTTTTAGAACAGTTTTAAGTTCACAGCAAAATTGAGCAGGAAGTACAAAGAGTTCACATATATCCCCTGCTCCACATATATACAGCCTCCACCATTATCAACAACCACAGTGTGGGGTGTTTTTTTGTAGTTGTTATTGTTACAATTTGTTATAATTGAAGAACCTACATTGACACGTAATCATCACCCAAGTTCATACTTTACAATAGGGTTCACTCTTGGTGTTGTACATTCAGTGGGTTTTAACAAATGTATAACAATATGTATCTACGATTATAGTATCATACAAAATAGTTTCACTGCCCTAAAAATCCTTTGTGTTCCACCTATTAAGCTCCCCTCCCAACCCCTGGCAACCACTGATCTTTTTACTGTCTCCATAGCTTTGCCTTTTCCAGAATGTCATATGGTTGGAATTATAGTAGTCTTTTCAGATTGGCTTCTTTCGCTTAGTAATATGCATTTTAGGTTCCTCCTTATCTTTTCATGGCTTGAGAGCTCATTTATTTTTAGTGCTGAATAATATTCCATTATCTGGATGTACCACAGTTTATTTATCCATTCATCTACTGAAATTCATCTTGGTTGCTTCCATGTTTTGGCAAATCTGAATAATGCTGCCATAAAAATCCATGTGTAGGTTATTGTGTAGACATAAGTTTTTCAACTCATCTGGGTAAACACCAAGGAACACAATAGCTGGATCATAGGGTAAGAGTATGTTTAGTTTTCCAAGAAACTGCCAAACTGCATTTCAAAGGGACTGTGCCATTTTACATTCCCACCAGCAATGAATGAGAATTTCTGTTGCTCTACATCCTTCCCAGCATTTGGTGTTGTCAGTGTTTTAGATTTTGGCCATTCTGTTAGGTATGTAGTGGTACCTCATTGTTGTTTTAATTTGCATTTACCTGATGACATATGATGTAGAACATATTTTCATATACTTATTTGAAAATCTGCATATTTTCTTTGGTGAGGTGTTTTTGCCCATTTTTAATCTCATTCTTACTGCTGAGTTTTGAGTTCTTTGTATATTTTTGCTAATAGTTCTTTAACAGAACTTTATCAGAATAGTTCTTTCTCCCAGTCTGTGGTTTGTCTTCTCATTCTCTTGACAGTGTCTTTTGCAGAGCAGAACCTTTTCAATTTAACAAGTCCAGCTTAGGAATTATTTCTTTCATGGATTGTGCCTTTGCTATTGAATCTAAAAAGCCATCCACCACACCGAATGTCATCTAGATTTCCTTCTATGTTATCTTCTGGAAGTTTTATAATTTTGCATTTTACATTTAGGTCTATGAACCACTTTGAGTTAATTTTTGCAAAGGGTATATGATCTATGTTTAGATTTACTTTTTGCACGTGGGTGTCCAGTTGTTCTAGCACCATTTGTTGAAAAGACTGTCCTCTATTGTATTGCATTTGCTCCTTTGTCAAAGATCAGTTGACTATATTTATGTAGGTCTTTTTCTGGTCTCTCTACCCTGTTCCATTGATCTATTCATCTGCTCTTTTGCTAATACCATGCTGTCTCAATTACTGTAGCTTTACAGTAAGTTAGGTAGTATGTCTTCCAACTTTGCTCTTCTTTTTCAATGTCGTGTTGTCTATTCTGGGTTTTTGCATTTCCATATAAACTTTGGAATTAGAATGTTGACAAAAAACTTGCTGGGATTTTGATTGGGATTATGTTGAATCTATAGTCCTAAGTAGGAAGAACTGATATCTTGACAATACTGAGTCTTCCTATTCATGAACATGAAATATCTTTCCACTAATTTAGTTCTTTTTTTTATTTCTTTCATCAGAGTTTTTGTAGTTTTCCTCACATAAATCTTGCATATATTTTGTTAGATTTACTCTCAAGTATTTAATATTTTTAAGGTGCTAATGTAAATGATATTATGTTTTTAATTTCAAATTCTGTTTATTACTAATATATAGGAAAGCAATTGAGTTTTGTATATTGACCTTGTATCTTGCAACCTTCCTATAATTGTATATTAATTCCAGGAGCTTTTTGTTGATTCTTTGGAATTTTTTACATAGATAATCATTTCATCTTCAAAAATTGACAATTTTATTTCTTCCTTCCCAATCTGTATACCTTTTGTTTCCTTTTGTCTTATTGCATTAGCTAGGACTTCCAGTACAAGGTGGAAATGGAATAATGAAAGGGGGCATCCTTGTCCTCTTTAATTATTAAAATTATAATTCTAATGATTCCATTTTATATCCTTTGTTAGCTCATTAGCTGTAACTCTTTGTTTTATTATTTTATAAAAAAGGTTTGCAATATACAGTCTGCCTTCAAATAATATGCAATTTAACACATACTATAAGGACCTTGAAACAATATATATCCAGTTAACCCCTTCCCGGACTTTGTGCTATTGCCATACATTTTACTTTTACATATGTCATAAACCTTTCAATACATTGTTATTATTTTTGCTTTCCAAAGTCAATTATTTTAAAGAGTTTTTTAATAATAAAAAAGTCTTGTATATTTACTTACATATTTACCATTTCTAGTGCTCATTGTTCCTTTGATTTCCATCTCATATCATTCTCCTTCTCCCTGTAGAAATCCCTTTAACATTTCTTGTTCAGGTCTGCTGGTAATGAATTCCTTCAGTTTTTGTATGCCTGGAAAAGCAATTTTTGAATTATCTGCAAAAGTTATTTTTGAAATTTTTTTTTGCTGGGTTTTGACAGATTTTCTTTTCTTTCCACATTATGAAGATGTTGCTCTATGGTCTTGTGTCTCACACTGTTCTTGACATGATGTCTTCTTTCATTCTTTGTTCCTCAATATGTAATGTGTCTTCTTTTTTTCCCTTTCTGGCAGCTTTTAAGATTTTATCTTTATCTCTGGTTTTGAGAAATTTGATTGTCTCTTAGTATAATTATTCATGGTTTTTTTGCATGGGATTCATTAAGCTTCTTGGGCCTATGGCATTATAGTAGTCATCAAATTTGGAAATTTTCAACCATTACTTCTTCAAACATTTTCACTCTTCATTCCTCTTTCCTCTCTCCTTCAGGGTCTCTTTTTACGTGTACATTGGGCTGCTTGAGGTTTTACCACAGCTTACTGATGTTCTTAGATTTTTTTAAATTCCTTTCTCTCAGTTTCATTTGGCATCATTTCTATTGCTAAGCCTTCAGATTTACTAATCTTTTATAGTGCAGTGTCTAATCTGTTAATCTCATCCAGTGTATTTTTCATATCAGATATTTTCATTTTCCTCACTAGAATTCTATTTGGGTCTTTTTAATATTTTCCACATCTCTACTTAACATTCTCAATCTTCGCCTTCTTGAACATATAGAATGTATTATAACTACTATTTTAAACTTTGTCTACTAATTCTATCATATGTGTTATTTCTGGGTCTGTTTCTTTTGACTTTATACCTCATTACTGGTCATATTCCTGTTTCTTTACATACTAGGTAATTTTTTGATTGTATACCAGGCCTTGTTAATTTTACCTTGTTAGTGCTAGATATTTTTGTCCTCCTTGAGCTTTGTTCTGGAGCACAGTTAAGTTACTTGGAAACAGTTTTATCCTCTCCAGGCTTGCTTTTAAGTTTTGTTCAGTAAGACCAGAGATGCTTTTAGTCTAGGACTAATTTTGTCCTATGCCGAGGCAGTATCTTTATAAGAACTCTAACCAAAACCCCATTAATTTGAAGATTTCCTCTCTGGCTAGAAGAAACATGAACTATTCTGGTCCTGTCCTCTCTCCTTTTGGGTGGTTTTCTCCAGCTTTAGGCAGTTTCCTCATATGCATGTGCTGACCAATATTCAGCCAAAGACTAGAGGGAGACCCTCTGCAGATCTCCAGAGCATTCTCTCTGTGAAGCTCTCTCCTGTTCCGTGCTCTCTTCTGCAGACTCTAGCCACCTTGCCCTCCCTAGGCTCCCACCTCTATCTCCTCAATCACCACGCTCTGCCTGGCTTTCTCCTCCCTGCTTTGCAACTCAGAGAGTCTCCCAGAAATAAGCTGGGAGTAATTGTGGGGCTAACTTCATTTGTTTTCCCTCTCTTGGGAGCTTGATATTCAGTGTTCAAATATTGTTGTTTCATATATTTTGTTCAGTTTATTACTTATTTCTGGCAGAAAACTAAATCTGGTTCCTTTTACTTCATCTTGCCTGTAATTAAAAGTCTAACATGTTTTTTTTTTTTTTTTGTATGGGTTGTGGGGTGGGGGGAAGTGTAAAAAATGCTGTCTTTGAAGATACATTTCCATGAATAATGAAAATTCCATCCATTGCAGAGTTCAGTCATGCAAAGGTCAACCAGCTTTAGAAAATCACCTCTTTAACAGAATGCTCCCAAGTTGCCTTTGTAAAGGCACTCAGTAACTTGTATAAAGATTGAGAACTTAAATTCAAATAGTGTAAATAATCATTCAGATCATGTACAGGAGACAATGGGAAATCAAGGCCAGCCCTAACAAACCACCCAGAACAACTTCACCATGAGGAGATACCATGAGCAGAGAAGCAACTCTTAGATGCCAGTTAGCCCTGAAAGATAATCAATGATTCTTCCTTGGAGACCTAGCCAAAAGTACTGGGACAGTAGTTCCTACCTCCCCTGTGGGCAGTGATGTGCTCAGAGAGCCAGCCATTGGCCTTGGAATGGGAGAGGGATGCACCAGCTTGGCTTATTCTACAGGCCTCTGAACACAATCAGAGCAAATCCTCCTTAGTGATAGAGTTATATCCTCATCAGAAATGAGGAACTTTGGGGATACAGTAACCCTCTTCTAGGACCTCATGGTATTTAGTAGCTGAGTAAATGTAGCTTCCAAAAATTCCATATGCAAGTGCCAGTCATACCTAGTAAGTTAGAGGAGAATCTGAGGTGTCAGGCAAGGTACAACTCTGCATTTATGCTGCAGCTCTGGCAACCTGTTTATTAAGGAGCTACTTGATTAAAAAATAGTTTCTATTTGCACTTGAAAGAGCAATCTAGCATAATGCATAATGTACACATTTAATGTATAAATTTACCAGCTTTGGAGTTGAACAGACCTGAGTTCAAATCCCACCTCTGCCACAAGTGAGTGGCCCTGGATAAGACTCTTAACTTCTCTGATGATCAGTTTCATCCACTTGTAAAATGGTGATAATATTCCCTATTGCAGCATTTTGTTGCGAGAAGTATACAAGTATGATTCCTGGCATATAATATTCATTCAGTAAATATGGCTATAATTACAGTTATGGTAGCTATCTGGGGATGAAACAGGAAGAAAATAGGAAGGTGGGACCTCTTTATACTAGTCAAGATGAAAATATGCCATGCTCTAAGTAGAAGTCCATCCAAGCCTAGGGAAAAAACTAAGAAAATCTCTTTTGTACTCCCCAAACTCTAAATTGTCAGAATTATCTCAAGTGAGGATGATTTTTCTTGGCCCTGACTGACAGTCCTTTAGAGGCTACCTTTTCCAGAGATTCAGTCTTTCTAATGACAGTGCCCAACTCATGAGACCCTGGGAGCCACTCAGGGCTGAGCACTGCCTGTCCACTGTGCATCAGGAAGGCCCTGATATGAAAGGCAATAGCACGCTCCTTCCTCCAGAGACCTTGGCTCTAGCTCAAGGGTAAAGGTGGTGGAGCTGATAGCAGACCTGGCAAAGGAGCTGCTGGGGTCTGCTGGAACAGGGCCACCTCACAGAGGCCTGTCACCAGGCCAGCAAGGTGTCCCAGCAGCTGAAACCTGATCCCTTCCCTCTCACTCTGGTGTGGTCTTGGGTGGCCCCGTTTACCTGAACTGCTCTGTAGAGGGGAGGATCAATCTGCATTTGCATTTTTCAGAGACTGGGAGCCCACTCCTGTTTTAAAACAGCAAACTTTCCTCTAAACCGGGACACTAGATCTCAGGATGGAGACAACTGCACTATGCTTGGAATTCTTCCCGGGACCCTCCGGACCATCCTCCAAAAGGACAGTTATTGGTTAACTTATAAAGTGTGTAAAATATTTCATTTCTGTAGACGGAGAAAACAGGTTTTTCCCTCTGCTGAGACCTTATATTTAGTGTGGATCATTAAAGTCGGCAGGGCTAGATGCCCAAGTTCCTTGTCACACTTCCATGCACTGATTTCCACTCCTTTCCCTTCTTTGTTGCTTCTACTAGCTCCTCAGTCACCTTTCTCCCTCTTCTCTCTTTTTTTCTCTTCAGTTTTTTTTTTTTTTTTAATTATTTATTTTTGGCTGTGTTGGGTCTTCGTTTCTGTGCGAGGGCTTTCTCTAGTTGCGGCGAGCAGGGGCCTCTCACCTTCGCGGCCTCTCTTGTTGCGGAGCACAGGCTCCAGACGCGCAGGCTCAGTAGTTGTGGCTCACGGGCCCAGTTGCTCCGCGGCATGTGGGATCTTCCCAGACCAGGGCTTGAACCCATATCCCCTACATTGGCAGGCAGATTCTCAACCACTGCGCCACCAGGGAAGCCCCCAGTTTTTTTTTTTAATTGTAGTAAAATACACAACATAAAATTTACCGTCTTAAGTGCATTACCATTTTCAAGTGCGTAGGTCAACGATGTTAAATACATTCACGTAGCTGTGCAACCACGACCACCATCCAATTCCAGAGCTCTTCATCTGGTAAAACAGAAACTCTATACCCATTAAAAAACAACTCCCGATTCCCTCTCCTGCCAGCCCCTGGCAGCCACCATTACACTTTCTGTCTCTATGAATTCGACTGCTCTAGGTACTTCATCTCTCCCCCTTCTCTTTAAGCCATATCCATACTCTTTCCTTTTGATTTATAAACCCAACCCAGTTCCCATTCTCTCCTCCTAAAAACAGAATTTTCTTAAATCTCTTCTTTTGACTAGGCTACTTCAAATTCAATGGTTGCCTGCAACACTTAAAGGATTTTTTAAACTTGTAAACAAATAATCAGATAGTTTAAGAATAATGCCCCAAAGTACAGCAGTACGTATTATAAAAATAAAATGTCCTCTCTTGTCCCTCATCCAACCCCAAATTTCCACATGTCTTTGCTAACCATTGTTAACAGTTTGCCGTGTATTTGTCTAGAATTGTTCTCTGCTTCCATGGCATTTAAAGTACAGCATACTGGTTAATAGTAGACACTCTGGGGCCAGGATGCCTGGGTTTGAATCCTGACTTTGCCACTTAGCTGGGTGACCTTGAGCAAGTTACTTAACTTCTCCATACTTTGATTTCTTCATATAAAATTGAGCTAATATTAGTATCCATTTTATAGGATTGTTCTGAAGATTAAGTTAATAAATGTAGAGCACTTTGAATAATGCCTTGTGTATAATAAGCATTTTTATTATTGTTATTATGCATGTGCTTTTATCTTGGTTACGCAAATGGGAGTATACCATGCATATTGTTCTGCAAGCTTATTTCACCTAATGAACACACCAAGGGTAACTTTCAATGTTAATGCACCCTCATTCATTGTAATGACAGCACACCGTTCCACACTATGGTTGTAAGAGTTGGACTTGTTTTTAAATCCAGAGTACAAGAAACTATAGAGTACATGATAGCATGCCACAGAATATGTCCCAAGATGACAGTCTTGGGGTGTGGGGGATGACACATCACAACTGGCGTTTGCTTTTGTCAGTGCTGAGCTCCTCAAGGGCAGGACTGACTTCCTTCTATGCTCAGAGAGCTGGTGTTTGCACCGTCTCACTCATAGAGGTTTGTCCTTCACAGTTGCTATTCTGTTTTGTTTTGTTTTTTTAATATTTATTTATTTATTTTATTATTTTTTAAAATAAATTTATTTATTTATTTTTTGGCTGCATTGGGTCTTCGTTGCTGTGCGTGGGCTTTTTCTAGTTGCAGTGAGCGGGGGCTACTCTTCGTTGCAGTGCACAGGCTTCTCATTGTCGTGGCTTCTCTTGTTGCAGAGCATGGGCTCTAGGCACGCAGGCTTCAATAGTTGTGGCATGTGGGCTCAGTAGTTGTGGCTTGCAGGCTCTAGAGCACAGGCTCAGTAGTTGCAGCGCACGGGTTTAGTTGCTCCGCGGCATGTGGGATCTTCCCGGGCCAGGGCTCGAACCTGTGTCCCTTGCATTGGCAGGCAGATTCTTAACCACTGCACCACCAGGGAAGCCCACAGTTGCTATTCTTATTGATCAAATCTTACAAGCGTGCCTCTCCAAACATGGTTTTCCAGCAGGCCCTTGGAAAGGAAGTCATCTCCTTCCCGCCCCTTCCCATGACCTGGAGTGGAAAGGACTGAGCCCTCAGGGAAACACTATGTATAACCTGGCAGGAAAGGAGCCTCTGAGAGCACATGAGTGATGTGAGGATAAAATATATAAATTTTATTGTGAGCGTGTGTGCATGTGTGTGTGTGTGTGTGTGTGTGTGTGTGGTCTTGATGCCATGACTTCTTCCCTTCCTCTCCACCCCTATTGACTCTCCCATGACTTTCTGCTCATCTTATGTTGCAGAACCAGAGTATAAAGAAAATGAATAGTCAAAACTGGTATCTAGAATGAAAATACAACATAGCTGTCAGGAAACCAAGAGGCATGAGAGTTAGAGAAACACCCTGCTCACAGGAAATTAGTAAAATGTCCCACTCTAAGGACCACATTTGGGAGCCTGGCTCAGCTACCTATCAGCTTCATGATTTAACCTCTCTAAGCCATGGCTTCCTCATTTTTTAAAGTGACAAAGACAATAATATCTATTCTATAGAGTCACTTTGAGGATTAAATGAATTAAGTTCCTAAAATACCCCCACCAGGGTAAGCTCTGAATGTCAACTATTATTATCATTGTATCTAAATGTATTCTACTACCCCCATCTCTAAACCCCAGTTTCCTTTTGTGTCATCTCCTTAGGCTTCATCTGTTTAAAGAGAAATCACAGAAAAACTATCACAGAGGTTTAGCAGAAGAAATAATTTATCATTTTAGAAATGTTTCCCAAAGAGAGGGTCAGAGCCATTTCAAGGACCATCTGATTAGATCCCATAAAGCAGTAGGCACAGAAATCCCTCCAGATTTTAAATCAGATGGGCATTTATTCAACACATTCCTGTACAGGGTAGTTTACAAAATTAAGCTAACACAGCAAAAGGACCCAGCACTGCAGGAACTTACCCACCTAAAATGGTCATCAGAGGCAGGGCAAATGTTCAGGTGAGTGGAAAGTGTTTAACGTTCCTTGCTTTACTGAAAGTCATTGTTCACATATTCACTGAGGCCTCACGCTAATGAGAGCTGATAACTCCTGCTCATGATGTGCTTCTTGTTTTCTAGACTTTACAACATGGGACTGACTAGAATTTTATTCTCCAGACTAATGTGTCCTGTGGGGTATCTCCAAAAGAGGAGCATCAAAGGGGAATAAAAATGATGCTGGCTGTTGAGCTCTAGAAATCCAGCTGCCTTCTCCCAGCTTCTGGACACACAACAGCTTCATTGTGTATGGAGAAAAAAAATTGAACTGAAGCTTTCCTGCAAGCATTTTTGAACTTGGACCTTCAGTGCATAGATTAGCAGCCAGCTCCCAGCGAAGGCCCCCTCCTCTTCTCCCCTCTCCTTTCCATCTTTGTAAGAGAATTTAGTTCCATTTAAGTCCAGGGGACATGGCAAAAACAACACTCCAAACACCACTTCCATTTTTGGCAATGGGATCCTTCAAACAGTGAGAAATAGCCCTTCAGTTCGCAGGCCCTTTAGATTCTGTACCTCGTACACTAGTTTCCTCTGCTCACTTCAGAGGGAAGGGATGGATCTGAAGAGTTGAGGCTCATTTTCTGAGTTGTTTTTTAAGGAAAAAGATACCAGCAAAAAGAACAGTCCCTGATTCTTAACATTGGAAGGATGTTAGCTAGCCACCAATCAACTCCCCGTTTTGCAGATGAGGAAACCGAAGCCAAAGAGGTTAACAACCCGAGCAGCACTTTGAGAGGTAGCCCCAGGACAAGCCATCTTAGGACACCAGAGACACTGAAAGCCATGCCCTCATTTCCCCATTTACTTGCATTATTAACGTGGTATTAACACTTACTGATAAATTGTTATATACTGAGTCCTGTGCTCAGGAGAAGGAAGCAAAACTCTACCCTGCAGGAGTTTATAGTGATTAGTTCATTTTCTTTTCTTTGAATTCACTTCATCTCTAATATTTCTCATTCTTGTCAATGAAATAATAAACCATTCTTTTTGTCCCTTTGGTTCAAATTTTTAGAGTCATAGACATGTCTCGTGTTCACTCCTTTTTGATACACCAAATGCTATTAATTATTCATGTAAATATTCCATCTTTCTCTCAACAGACATTTATCATCCCCTACCATGAGCCAACCACTGTCCCTTTCCACTGGGGTACATTCTTTTTCTCTCTGTTCCTTCTGCTATCACCTCAATCCCAGGCTTTATCAACTTCCAATTGACCGGTATTTACAAGAACTACCTGGCTGCCTCCAGGCCAACCTCTCTGTCTGCAACAGGTCAAGTCTGATGAATTTTCCTTGAACAGTCACTGGTCACATCGTGCTTCTGCTCCTCAGCCTGCAGTTGCTTGCTTCCTATTACCAATCAATTTGGGTCCAAATTCTTCCCCCTGGTTTTCAAATTTTCCTGCAATCACTTTATCTACCCAAATTTATTTCCCCTTTATTCCCACCTAACTATTCTTTACTTTAACTGGTGAAATTTCACTCATCCTTCAAGGCCTGGGGTCAGGTTTCATCTACTCTCTGAAAAGTTCCTCTTCCCCAGCATCACAGTAGTCACTCCCTCTTAGACCTCCCTGGGCACTCACCTCTAGTACAAGACTGCTCAGATTGCTGTACGGTTATTTGTTCATCGGCTATCTCCTTACCTGGACTCTGAGCTTTTGGAACACAGAGACCATCCTTTTGATGTCCTATTCCAATGTCCAGCAGAGCATAGGTGCTCAATAAATGTCCTGCATGGAGTGAATGAATAGCTCCTAGCACAGCACTGAGTTCTCTGCAGGTGCTCAATGAAGACTTGCTGAGCACCTGAAGGTAACCTGACATCAGAGCTCAACATCCAGTGATGCAGGCAAGGATGTAAATAGCAATTGTGACACAAAACTATGCTCATAAAAGCATTGTTGCTAAAGGGAAACTTCCCTTTTTGGGTAACCTAGGCCAAAGAGACTCAAATCCAAGCAGCACTTTGAAAGTTATCCCCAGGGCAAACTGTCCTAGAACACCAGAGAGTTCTCCTTTCAAAGGGAAGCTTCCCTTTTGACACATGATTTTAAAGAATTAGAAAGAAGGGAGTCTGAACTCACTCGTAAATGCTAAGGAATAGAAATATTATATTTCCGAGGGAAACAATCTCCTTTCACCAAGCCTAAGGAAGACATATCTAATCTGGAATTAATACATTTTAAGAAAAAATTAAAACAGTATAGTTAGCAACATGAGACACATGGGAGCTATGATAACCAGGATGAAAATAGATGTGATCTTTTTTATTGAACCACTTTAATTACCATTTATTTATTCAAGAGGATGTTTATTCAAGAGGATGTTATCCCCATGCCTTTACTACAAGAACGGCCCTCTTACTGTTTTCTTTAAATACTTTCCTTAAATACCTAAGCATTTAAAATTGTCAATGACTTGTTTGCTATTTGTCAGCTCATAGAGCATTTTCTCAAATTTTAGAAGAATGATTGGGTCAGAAAATTGAACATATTAGGATGATATCATAGATGATACCAGCCATTAAAAATACACTTCTCATGATATGCAGAAAACTGGAGCAATTTCACTGGAAAATATAATTTGGCCTTCTGGAATTAGCTCTTGTTACAGACATTATCAAATACATATTATGGACAAGATGCTGTGCAGAAAACCAAGCTGTACCTGAGCAACTCCTTGCTCTCAAGTTTACCAAATACAGGAGGAGGATTTGAGTTGGGAAGTTCATCACTCAACACCCTTCATGTGTCTACAGAAATTGAAAGGTCTTTCCATTACCAGGCTCATTGTTTAGACACGCCACATGTCTGTGTGTAACTAATGACTCTGAGAAGGCTGTGAGAAGGAGGCTCTCAGTGAGGATGTCTCTGTTTCATTGGGGCTGCTGAATCGATCTGCTCCCAGCATCTGACCCTGCGTACTGGGCAGCACCTACTACTACTTCACATTTTGTCCTAAATGCACTGGCCCATTTTTGATCCCAGGAACCAAGTTCACTGGGTCTCCTTTGGGTTTAGAACCATATTGTCTACAAAATAACTGCAACATCTACAGTTAATGAAATGCATATTGAGAAACAGTCTCAAGAATTAAAGAACTGAAGTTTCACAAAAACATTTTTCATTCTAAATGCACTGGAGAATAAAAAAAAAGCTTCCCAGGACCTCTGGCATTCCTCCAGGAAAGGACTACCACACCACAGAGGAATTGGACTTTTGCCTAGTGGCCTTTGGATGGCCTGAAATTTATATATTTTTTCAAATAGAAGCCCTGCATGGTGACCTGGCAGCAGGAGCATTTTCCCAGTCTATGATTCAGAAGCCATGTGATACTCATATTCCTCTGCAAGGGTCCATATATTCTACACCCTAGTGAGCCTGATCCTGAAGACCAACGCTTGAGGATTTCTCCCACTTGAGCCTCTCTTTGCCAATGGCAGAGCTATCCCACTCTTAGCAGCAGGCCCTTGCCCTGAAGATACAAAATTCCCTTTGGTTCTGTTAAATTAATTTTAACAGATGTTATCTATGTGCCAATAATTGTGTTTAGCCACTGGAAGTTAAACAAAAGAAGAAGATCTGGTCCCTGATCTTGAAGAGCTTATAGACAATTACTATACAATATAATGTCTTAACCAAACAACACAGACCAGGTTGGGGTGGGGGGCATTGGAATTCAGAAGAGAGCATCATAGCCCAACATGGGGGCTTGGGAAATGCTTCTTGGAGAAGATGACATATAAGATGATATTCTTAAAGGAAGAATTAGGGGGTGTCAATCATAAAAAGGGAAGGGTGTTCTTGGCAGAGGAAACAGTATAAGCAGAAGTACAGAATCATAAAGAGAATGGGCTGTACACATAGTTAGGCACTAGTTAAGTAGTTATAAAAGAACTACAAGGTGGAAGGTGGGGACAGAGGTGATACAAGGGAGAGTAGATTTATAGAAGATAGATAGGATACAGAGAACCTTGGGTGACATGCTAAAGAGTTTGGACTTTATTCAGTACATAAGGGATACCCATTGGTGAGTTTTGTTTTGCTTATGTAGGGAGTTGTTTGGGTGGATAGTATTTTTTAAATTTACCTTTTAATGTTTTATTATCAATAAAATTAGCATTCATTTTATTAAAAAAAAAAAAAAAAACTAGGAACAACAAGCCCAAATAGCCAAAGCAATCTTGAAAAAAAAAAATTAAAATGTTGGAGATTTCACACTTCTTGATTTCAAAACTTAATACAAAGCTACAGTAATCAAAACAGTGTGGTACTGGCATAAAAACAGACATATAGATCAATGGGATGGAATGGAGAGCCAGCAATAAACCCTCACATATATGGTCAAATGAAAAGCTGTAGAGACCATTCAATGAAGAAAGGACAGTATTTTCAGCAAATGGTGATGGGAAAAACTAGATAGTCACATACAAAAGAATTAAGTTGGACACTTACCCTACCCTATAAAACAAAAATTAACTCAAAATGAACCAAAGATTTAAACATAAGAACTAAAACTATAAAACTCTTAGAAGAAAACATAGGGGAAAGTTTCGTGACATTGGATTTGGCAATGATTTCTTGAATATGACACAAAAGCATAGGCAATAAAAGAAAAAATGGCTAAATTGTACTACATCAAAATTTAAAACTTTTGTGCATCAAAGGACACTGTCAACAGAGTAAAAAGGCAACCCATGGAACTGGAGAAATTTTTGCAAATTATATAGCTGATAAGAGGTTTATATATAAATATATAAAGAAATCCTACAATTCAACAACATAAAAACAAACAACCAAATTAAAAAATGGGTAAACTGAGTTGAATAGACATTTCTCCAAAAAGATATACAAATGGTCAATAAACACATAAAAGGAGGCTCAACATCACTAATCATTAGGGAAATGCAAATCAAAACCACAGTGAGATACAACTTCATACCCAGTAGGATGGCTATTACCAAAACAAAAAAAACAAGCAAACAAATGAAGAAATCAGAAAATGACAAGTGTTGGTGAGGATACAGAGAAGTTAGAATCCTTGTGCACTGCTGCTGGGAATGTGAAAAACAGTATGGCAGTTCCTCAAAAGATTAAAAACAGAATTACTGTATCATCCAGCAGTTCCACTTCTGGGTATATCTCCAAAGGAATTGAAAGCAGAGACTCAAACAAATTTGTACCCTCATGTTCATAGCAGCATTGCTTACAACAGCCAGAAGATAGAAGCAACCCAAATGTCCATCAACAAATAAATGGATAAAAAAAATGCTCCATATGCAATATAATGGAATATTATTTAGCCTTTAAAAAAGGAAATTCTGATATATGCTACAACATGGCTGAAACTTGAAGATATTATGCTGAGTGAACTAAGGCATTCACAAAAGGACAAATACTGTATGATTTCACTGATGTGAAATATTGAGAGTAGTCAGTCAAATTCATAGAGATGGAAAGTAGAATGGTGGTTGCCAGGAGGTGGGCAGAGGGAGAAATGGGGAGTTAGTGTTGAAAGGATATGGAGTCTCAGTTTGGGAAGATGAAAAAAATTTGGAGATGGATGAGGGTAACAGTATGACAACAATGTAAATGTATTTAATGCTACTGAACTGCTACTTAAAATGATTAATATAGTAAATTTTATGTTATTTAAATTTTACCACAGAAAAACCCCTAAGAACCCAGAAAGCAAGAAAGTTACTCATAAGCTTACACAATATTCCCAATCTCCAGTACCAATTATATATAACACTCTGGAGTAGTGAATGGGAGAATACATGATGTGGTTTGATTTGTGTTTGAGGTAGTTTCCTCCAACTATAGAAAGAAGGATGGCTTTAAGCAGGACAAAATGAAAGGCAGAGAGATTGGTTAGGTAGTGATAGAAATAAGGCAAAAGATAAGGAAGGCCTGAACTGGGGAAGTGATAGATCACTGCTATAGAGGAACAGACATTATTAGAAATATATTTAAGACCTGAAATGAGCAAGATTTGATGAGTGACCAGTGATGAGGATGGAGAGGAAGACATCCAATTTCAGAAATTTCAGAAATTTAGTGAATAGGGCACCATTTCAGAAATTTAGTGAATAGGGCATCATTACTTAAGACTACATACACAGTAAAAAACAGAAAGTATAATTTAATTAATTTAAATTAAATTTAAATAACTTAACTAAAATGCAATATAATTTAATTAAATAATTTAAATAATTTATCTAAAATGTAATATAATGTAAAATTTTTAATAATTTAACTAAAATGTAATATAATTTAATTAGAACTTTAAAAATTTAATTAAAAATTTAATCATTGGGAATGTGATTGTAGTGTTTGTATTTTGTTAACTTGGTTAAAATAACTATTTCCCAGAACTCTCTTCCCTGCATGTTTCTGTTTAGGGTGGACCATAGGGACATTTTGCGTGAGCTTTGGAAGGTGGAAGGGAAGCAGAAGCCATAATGTTTGGATGCGCAAAAGGTTGGTGCAGGAGCAGGAGGCACCGATGGAGCTCATGCACTTTGTCTCTTACCTGGGGGCTCAGGAGGAGTTGGCACACTTTGTCATGGTGTTAAATATTTACCTGAATGAGGAGTCAAAAAAGTTGAAGGAAGATCCAGGAGGAGGTAGAGCAGCTGCAGGACTGGATGCTGCCCTGAGCCGAGGAGATGAGGGGCCCTTAAAAGAGCCTGAGATGCGTATGACCCCAGGAAAAGAGGCTGAGGAAATGCAGACTCTCAAGACACTGGGAATGACTGCAATAAAACTGGGTCTGGCTGAGCGGGAGAAATTTGGTAAGTCAGAATTGAAAGAGACAGGAACATGGCCAGTGCCTTCAAAAGAAACATTTAAAGAGGAGAAGCAAGATGTGAATTTTTACGAGGTCTGTGTCACCAGAGCACAGTCATTCTACTAGCACTTCCTTCTTTATTATTTTTTAATCTATTTTATTGAAGTATAGTTGATTTATAATGTGTTAATTTCTGCTGTACAGCAAAGTGATTCAATTATACATATGTGTGTGTATATATAGGTATATATATATATATACATTCTTTTTCATATTCTTTTCCATTATGGTTTATCACAGGATATTGAATATAGTTCCCTGTGCTATACAGTAGGACCTTGTTGTTATCCATTCTACATATAATAGTTTGCATCTGCTGATCCTAAACTCCCACTCTATCCCTCCCCCGGCCCTTTGCAACCACAAGATTGTTTTCTATGTCTGAGTCTGTTTCTCTTTCATAGATAAGCTCATTTGTGTCATATTTTAGATTCCACATATAAGTGATATGATATGGTATTTGTCTTTCTCTTTCTGACTTACTTCACTTAAGATAATCTCTAGGTCCATCCATGTTTCTGCAAATGGCATTATTTCATTCTTTTATGGCTGAGTAGTATTCCGTTGTGTGTGTGTGTGTGTGTGTGTGTGTGTGTGTGTGTGTGTGTGTATACCACCACTTCTTTATCCATTCATCTGTCAGTGGACATTTAGGTTGTTTCCATGTCTTGGCTATTGTAAATAGTGCTGCAATGAACATTGTAGCATCCCCTTCTTTAAATAGCTGTTTAACTTGGGGACAATGCAGAGGTTAGATACAGGAGAAATGGCTGTGCGGCTCCTTCCTTCCACAGGAGTGGAAAGGACCGTGCTGGATGAGAGGTAGGAGCCCCAGGAAGCTGCCTGGTGTCTTCCATTTATCTGATGAAGTACTAGGCACAGTCATTGAGAAAGGAAGTCGAGGGCTGTGTAGAGAGTTTGAAGGGAGAAGTAAAGTTTGGGAACAGTCCCCCGAGGGTGGGAAAATTTTATTTAAAGAAGTGCAGACTTCATGCAGCACCGTTATATGAATGCCCTTTCATATGTGATTTACAATGTGAAGGGAGCATTTCTCTTATGATCAGCTTAACAATATTGGGCATGTTTGACCACATCCAGACCAGTTCCTGGATCCAAAATTTATCATGAGTGGTTTTCTTTTCCAGTAACCATGGATAATGAAAGAACAAGAAAGAATTTCCCTGATCTCTAGCAGCTCTGAGAGCATCCTTTTAAATTCCTAATTCTCTGAACACTCACACAGAAGAGCTAAACAGACCTGCATTGATTCACAGTATTGACTCCCACCATATTTTACCAAAGTATTACTTGCAGATTTCTGTTTATTTCACTTGTTCCGGGAGACCTGCAACCATCCCTGCTGAAGTGCCAGATGAGTAACTTCGTATGTCTACTCCTTCACAAACTCAGTTTCCTCCTGATAAAAGAAAACATAAAAAATATAATTTGGGGGGCTTCCCTGGTGGCGCAGTGGTTGAGAATCTGCCTGCCAAATCACGGGACACGGGTTCGAGCCCTGGTCTGGGAAGATCCCACATGTCACAGAGCAACTGGGCCCGTGAGCCACAACTACTGAGCCTGCGCGTCTGGAGCCTGTGCTCCACAACCAGAGAGGCCGCGATAGTGAGAGGCCCGCGCACAGTGATGAAGAGTGGCCCCCGCTCGCCGCAACTAGAGAAAGCCCTCGCACAGAAACGAAGACGAAACAGAGCCAAAAATAAATAAATAAATAAATAAATTTATTTTTTAAAAAATAATATATATATATATATAATTTGGAATGTGATGGGAAACTGAAATCAAAAGTCTATTTGCAGATTTCCCCTGTTGGGTTATAATATCTAGAACAATTCTAAAGAAATTATTTCTGCTAAATACACACACACAGCACAGGTTAAGAGTTCTTTGGTAACCCAACTGTGAAATGGAGTTTTTATGGGTATTTTCACTGTTGAACCAAAAAAGATCAAACTAAGTTTATTCTGTGTGAACTCAGGTGTACATATATTTTGAAGCGTACAATCAGAGAAGAACTTGATTTTGAAAGAAAAATCGACGAATTTCATTTCTGAGGAGATTCACTGCCCAGAGGGAAAAACTATATGTCTGGTCTCCCTGAATACTGTCTCCCATCCATTCAACACACGGCAACCAAAGTGACCTGAGAAATATAATTGGATAACATCACTCTTCTGCTTAAAACTCACAATGGAGAGTGTTCCCCAAAATGTTAGCACAATCACTTCTTGATGTGTCAATGCTTTGAGGAAATGAAAAGTGAATTTCCCTCTTTGAAAGACCAATCCCTACCTTGAAGAGGAGGAGGGAAAGAACCCTACTGCAAATTGGAAAGCTTCATATAAAAATAGAATTACCCTATTCTTATATTTGTTTTGCCAACCCAGAGTGAGCCATTTTTGAAGTTGGTGGGGGTTTGCTTGTTTTAAAGCACCAGGCCTTCTCAGAAAGAGATGGCAGATCATAGGCTATGATCTGCAAGGACAGGGTCCTTTTCTTGGAGAGGGCTTCATTCTCCCAATAGCTACTATATCCTATGCTGAAGATTCCCAAAGATTCCTAATTTCTGTTTTTTTTGTTTTAGTTTATGTTAGTTTTCTTTTTTGCTAGTAGTCATACTAATGGGTTTGAAGTGGAATAATGTCATCTTAACAATAATTTATTCCTAAGTATTTTATTCTTTTTGATGGTATCGTAAATGAAATTTTTTTTAATTTAATTTTTGGATTGCTTATTGCTAATGCATAGAAATTTTATCTTTCAACTTTGCTGAACTCATTTTCTAGTTCTAATAGTGTGTGTTTGCATGTGTATGTATTCTAAAGAAAACCTAAAGGTTTTTTTTATATTTAAATTGTACCCAAATCATGTCATCTGTGAATAAAGATACTTTTACTTCTTTCTTTCCAAATTCAACACCTTCTATTTCTTTTCTTTCCTAATTGCCCTGGCTAGAATTTCCAATAGAGTGTTCAGTAGGAGTAGTGAAAGTGGTCATTTTTGTCTTTTTCCTGATTTTAGGGGGAAAGATTTCAGTCTTTCACCATTAAGTCTGATGTTACCTGTGGATTTTTCATAGGTACCTTTTATCCAACTGAGGAATTTCCCTTCTATTTCTGATTTTGTTGACTGCTTTTTTTGTGAAAGAACGTTGGATTTTGTCAAACATTTTTTCTATGTCTATTAAAATGATCATTTTTTTTTACTTCATTGATTTTTGTATATCAAACCAATCTTTCATTTCTGGGATAATTTCTACTTGGTCATGATGTACAATATTTCTTTATGTGCTGCTGAGTTCAGTTTGCTAGTATTTTATTGAGGATTTTCACACCTATGTTTATAAGGGATATTGACCTGTAGTTTTCTTTTCTTTTGATGTCTTTGTCTGGTTTTGGTATCATGGTAATACTGTCCTCTTGAACAAGTTAGGAAGTCTCTGCTGCTTTTTATTTTTTGGAAGTGTTTGTATAGGATTGGTGCTAATTCTTTGAGCACTTGGTAGAAATAACCAGTGAAGCCATCTAGTACCAGGTTTTTCTTTATTGGAAGTTTTTTGATTGTTGACTCAATTTCTTTACTTTTTATAGGTCTATTCAGATTTTCCATTTCTTCTTCAGTCAGTTTTGGTAGTTCACATGTTTCTAGAAATTTGTCCATTTCATCTGGGTTTTCTGATTTGTTGGCATATAATTGTTCATAGTATTCTCTTATAATTCTTTTCATTTCTCTAAGGTCAGTGGTAGACTGCCCGCTTTCATTCCTGATTTTAGTAATTTGAGCCTTCTCTCCATTTTTCTGGTCAGTCTAGATCAGGGGTCCCCAGCCCCTGGGCCACATAGCAGGAGGTGAGCAGCGGGCGAGCAAGCAAAGCTTCATCTGCTGCTCCCATAGCTCCCCATTGCTCGCATTACCGCCTGAACCATCCCTCCCATCACTTGCATTACTGCTTGAACCATCTCCCACTCCCCCCAGTCCATGGAAAAATTGTCTTCCAAGAAACCGGTCCCTGGTGCCAAAAATGTTGGGGACCACTGGTCTAGATAAAGGTTTGCAATTTTGTTGCTCTTTTTAAAATACCAACTTTTGGTTTTATTGATTTCCTCTATTATTTTTCTATTCTCTATTTCATTTATTCCCATTTTGATCTTTATTATTTCCTTCCTTGTTGATTTGGGCTTAGTTTGCCCTTCTCTAGTTTCTTCATATGGAAGATTATGTTATTGACTTGAGATCTTTCTTCTTTTTTAATGAAGGTGTTTACAACTACAAATATCCCTCTGAGTATTTTTCCAACATTCTCTGTATCCCATAAGTTTTACTATGTTGTGTTTTCATTTTATCGCAAAGTATTTTCTAATCTCCCTTTTGATTTCTTCTTTCACCCATTGATTATTTGAGTGTATTTTCACATATTTGTGAATTTTCTAGATTTACTTCTGTTATTGATTTCTAATTTCACTTTATCGTGGTACGAAAACATACTTTGTCTGATTTCAATCTTTTAAAATCTATTGAAATTTGCTTGTGGCCTAGCATATACTCTAACCTAGAGAATGCTCCATGTACACTTGAGAAGAATGTTTATTCTGCTGTTATTAGGTAGAGGGTTCTAGAGGTATCTACTAGGTATAGTTGGTTTATAGTGTTGTAAAGTCTTTTGCATCCTTAATGGACTTCAGTCTATTTGTTTTATACATTATTGAAAGTGGGATATTAAAGTTTCCAGCTATTACTATAGAATTGTCTATTTCTCCCATCAGTTCTGTCAGCTTTGGTCAGTTCTGTTGTAAGATGCATACATATTTGTAACTGTCATATCTTATTGAGGGGTTGATCCCTTTATCGTTATAAAATACCCTTCTTTGTTTCTGGTGACAATTTTTGTCTTAAAGTCTGATATATTTCTCTGATGTTAGAATAGCTATGCCAGCTCTCTTTTCATTACTGTTTATATGGAATGTCTTTTCCCATTCTTTTTTTTTACCCTACTTATGTTTTTAAATCTAAAGTGAGTCCCTTGTAGACAGCATGTACTTGGATCATGTTTTTTAAAAGTCCATTCTGCCAATCTCTCTGTTAATTGAGAGTTTAATCCATTAATTAATTAATTATATTTAATGTAATTTCCAGTGGAAATGACTCACTTCTGCCATTTTGTTATTATCTATGTCGTCTATCTTTATTTTTCTCAATTCCTCCATTACAACTTTCTTTTATGTTAAATAGTTACTTTCTAGGGTACTATTTTAATTCCCTATCATTTCTATTACTATATATTTTTCAGTTATTTTCTTAGTGGTTTGCCTGAGAATTACAATTAACATCTTAATTTATAGCAATCTAGTTCATATTAATACCAACTTAATTTTAATGATATACAGAATTTTGCTGCTATATAGCTCAGTTTCTCCCTCCCTTTATTCTGTAATTGTCACAAATTATACCTTTAAACATTGCTTGCCCATCAACATAGATTTATAATTATTGTTTTAGCTGTCTTTTAAATCATAGGAAAAAAGAGGAGTTACAAACACAAATCCATTAATACTATCTTTTATATTTATCTATGTAGTTACCATTACCAATGGATTTGAGTTACTGTCTAGTATCCTTTCATTTTAGCCTAAAGGATTCCCTTCAGCATCTCTTGTAGGGCAGGTTTGCTAGAAACAAACTCTCTCAGTTTTTGTTTATCTGAGAATATCTTAGTTTCTCCTTCATTTCTGAAGGATATTTTTGCTGAATATAGAATTTTTGGTTGACATGTTTTTTTCTTCAGCATTTAAATATATCTCCCCACCACCATCTGGCCTCTGTGGTTTCTGATGAGAAGTTAGCTGTATGTGATGAATTGCTTCTTGTCCCTTTCAAGACTCTCTGTCTTGAGCTTTCAACAGTTTGATTATGATGTATCTTGGTGTGGATCTCTTTGAGTTTTTCCTTCTTGGAGTTTATTGAGCTCCATGGAGGTGTAGATTCATATTTTTCAGAAAATCTGGGAATTTTTGGACGTTATTTCCTCAATCATTTTTTTCTGCCCTTTTCTCGTTTCCTACAGGAACTTTCATTATGCATGTTTTAGTTCACTTAATGGTGTCACACAAGTTTCCTAGGCTCTGCCATTTTTCTTCATTCTTCCCTCTTTCTGTTCCCGACATGGTATAATTTCAATTAACCTATCTTCAAGTTGCTGATTCTTTCTTCTACTTCCTCAGACCTGTTGTTAAGCTCCTCTAGTGACTTTTTCATTTAAGTTATTGTACTCTTCAACTCCAGAATTTCTGTTTGGTTTATTTGTATAATCTCTACCTCCTTATTGATATTCTCTATTTGGTGAGGCATTGTTTTCATGCTCTTCTTTAGTATTTTACATATGGTTTCCTTTAAGTCTTTAAGCACATTAAAATGGCTAATGTTAAGTCTTTGTCTAGGAAGACTAATACCTGAGCTTCCTCAGAAACACTTTCTATTGATTGTTTTTTTTTTCCTGTAAATGGGCCATAATTTCTTGTTTTGGTTCATGCCTCATAATTTTTTATTGAAAACTCAACATTTTGGATATTACAATTTGGCAACTCTGAAATCAGATTCTACTCCCTCCACAGGCTTTGTTGTTGCTGCTTGCTGTAACTGTTGTTTGTTAATTGAATTCTCTGAACCAATTGTGTAAAGGCTGTATTCTTCGTCACGTGCAACCATTGAAATTTCTGATTTGTTAACTTAGTGGATAACTAATGACTGTACAGAGATTTCCTTAAGCGCCTGGAACAACAACAACAACAACAAAACCTCCCAGTCTTTGCAGAGAGATTCTGTGTGTTTATTGTAGCATGCTTTCAACACTCAGCCAGGCAATTTACAACTCTGCCTTGACCTTCGCTTCCTGCTTGTTCAGGACAACTAGAGGCCAGAGCTTAGGAACTTCTTGGCCTTTCTTGAGCATGGGAACAGCCCTGGGCCTTCTAGATTTCCAGAAATATGTCAGAACTTTGCAAAGCCCTTATTCCCTAGCCTTTCTTTCAAGGTATTTGATTAATCTATTGTTTACCCCAACTGTTATCCATTGCCTTAGCAGCAAAGGCTAAAACATTTGCCTCCAAGTGTTTTCAACAAATGACCCCAGGTAATGGCTTTAAGGCTAGGCAACTTCTGCATTAAGTGAGATAAAATATGCCTTTTGAGCTGGTCTTCTAGGGAGTCACCAGAGAAATCAATCAAAGACAAATATTTCCAAGTGAGATTTATTCTACTCCCTCTGGCACTGGTACTAGAATACAGGTGGTTATTTTCAAGGCCTCCACTGACCTGGGGGGCTGAGATGGGACAAGGGCAAGTTACAATGCCACAAAGCTTGTTGTTCTTACCAAGATCCAGCTTTTTTCCTGGAATACATGATCCATGAATTGCTGCAAGCATCTGGTTGGTTTCCAGAGTTCTGATAAAAAGTTTATTCTGACAGTTTTGCCAGGTTTTTAGTTGCTTTTATGAAGGGGTGGACTTTTGAAGTATCCCACTCCACCCTTGTCACTAAGATCAAAACTCATCCCTTTTTATTCATCCTCTATATCCAGGAAATCAGCAAAGCCATTCCACTCTTCCTTTAAAACTCCCTTTTTCCTGTTTTTTCCAATTACCACCACCACCAGGCAAGCATTGAAAGACAGTTTATCATAATAACTAAAAGCACAGATTCTGGAATCACATGTTGATGTTTGAATCCCATCTCTACCACTTCATACATGTATGACCTGAAGTAAGTTAATTAAAACTTTCTGTGCCTCAAGTTTACCATCTGTAAAATGGGGTAATAAAAGAACCTATTGTTAGGAGGATTAAATGAGCTAACACTTGTCAAGTGATTAGTGCTGGGCCTGGGATGTGATAAACACTAAAAAATTGTTACACACTAAATGCATTCAGCAAATATTTATTGATGGCCTGTTATATACTTATCTGTAGGACTATTACAGTGAACAAGACTAACAACAGTCAGTGTCTTATCCTGGGTTGCTATAACAAATTACCATAGATTGGGTGGCTTAAATAATAAACACTTATTTCTCACAGTGCTGGAGACTGGGAAGCCCAAGATCAAGGTGTCAGCAGATTCGGTGTCTGTCAAGGGCCTTCTTCCTGGTTTTCAGATGGCCTCCTTCTTGCTGTATCCTCACATGGCAGAGAGAGAGATCATCTTTCTGGTGTCTTTTCTTATAAGGACACTAATCCATGCATGAGTGCTCTACTCTCATGACCTAATTACCTCCCAAATGTCCCACCTCTAAATATCATCACATGGGGATTAGAACTTCAACATACGAATTTGACACGGACACAAACATTCAGTCCATAGCAACAGGTAAAATCCCTGCTCTCATGGAGAGCTTATATAAAATGCTGCAAATACTTCATACTCAGGTTGCTATTTTTCAGATTCCTTCTGATGGGAAACAATTTTTTGTGGCTTTCTCATGTTGTTTCCCATCTTGCAAGCAGAGGCACCGGTGGCCTTACTTTTGGACTATATCTCCCTCTAGAGCAGAGAACAGGTTTGTTTATTGTCTAGTATAATAAAGATGATGTCTCCCTCCAGGCAGAAATCAGGTAGATGTTCTTGTAGTCCATTATAAAAGATTTAGTTCATTAGGCTTGAGGTTCTTCAGCTGTGATACAAACCCCTGGCACATAGAGCATTCATTCTACATCACTTCTGTGGGACTCTGGGAACAAGGAGGGTGGATGTGAAACTGAAACTCATGCTGCTTGCTATGCCGCGAATAATAAAGTCCTTTGTCTCTGCTCAGGAGCCTTGTGTCTTCTGCCAGCATCTATGCAACAGGCTAACTTTTTTTGCTTTCAGGTAGAGTAAAATGTCAGACCCATCATGGTTTTTGATAACTTCCATCTAGTATGCTATTACAAAGGTGCCTTCCTTAAACCTGAGTTCTACCTATTACACCTAAATTTTTTTATCTGACTTCCAGGCTCCTTATACCTATCCAACTGAATTGCCCATTTCTTCTTTAAGATCTTCTTCTTCATGGGCCAGGGTTTTCAGACATATATTATCATGCTCATTTCTACTTCTGACATTGGGTGCATATCTCCGCCCCCCCCCCACCATGTCCCTTTTGGAATTTCTTCCTCATTCCCTTTTCTCCTACTTTGTTGATACGTATCCATTTCTCAAGACCTATTTCAAGTCCAAAAACTGGCAGAAAACTTCCCCATTGATTACCCTTTCTGAAAACATGTACAGTGATTAAGAACCCATACACATAACATTATCTTATATTGTTTTTTAATAGTTCCATATGGGGATGCATTGCTTCCTCATTCTGATTGTAAGCAGGAAGGAAGAGTGCTGGGCACAAAGAATAGTCTGAATATGATTGATTGGAGTGGTTAAGTGCATGTGCACTGAAGCCAGAGTTCCCAGATTCAAATATCTACCACTTATTGGCTGTGTGACCTTGGGCATATTACTTAACATTTCTATGTCTCAGTTTCTTCATCTTTAAAATGGCAATGGTGATGATAATAATAATACTTATCTCACAAATCTGTTGTAAGAATTAAAATAATACACCATACACCAAAGATAATAAAAACATAAGAAAGCATACACCAAAGATCAAGTTAAAAACATCACAGAATTTAGAGCTATGAGAACCTATGGATGTGTGTAGTATAAATACTGTAGAGGAGTTCATATCTGAAAAGACTTGCTATGAATCTCTCAAAACCACCAGATAAAATATAACAAAAATCTTCTGTTTGGCAAGAAAATAAAGGAAATATTCAAAGGTCAAAGATGAAACCATTGCACAAATCTAGAGAAGAGGGTGAATGCTGAAGCTGGGGACTGTTCTAGAGCATTTGCTGATCCAAGATAATCTAGAGCATTTGTTTTAATGGCCACTTGGAGGCAGCACAGTAAGTCTCAAGTCCACATAAGTTCAAGAGTAACAGGAGACACCCAAACATTTATTCAAGAGTTGCAAAGGACTATACATAAAGTAAATGATTAAAAGAGACACACACATACCCCTCAAAGGAATATAGTAAACAAACAAACAAACAAACAAAAAACACAATTAATATATCAGTCATGGCATTTGGTATAGGGTCAAAGGCAGCTTTGTGAATTTTTAAGCACATGTGAGATCTCAAATAAGTTGGGGCCTGAATTCAGATTTCCTTCATGTTCCAAAAAAACCCAAATCAAAGATTTAGTTCAAAGTGGTCCCAGATTGGTAGCACCCTAGCCTCTGGTAAAAGCAAACACAAATTGTCTCCACTCAGGTCTCTAAGAGTTCCCACAAAGCTCCAAAGAATGTTAGCTCACAATCAAAAATCACAAAATACATGAGTACACAAAATTCCCTGCATAAGAGACAGCAGAAACATGCAGGGAAAAAGTCACGAGCCAAGATTTTAAATATAAGTATTAATGGTTACAGAATATTAAATAAGTATGTATAGTATGTTTATAAGGTAGGAGTATTAATTGAAAATATGAGCAAAGAATAAGAGACTATCAAAAATGACAAGACATATTTGGAAAAGAACTAAATAGAACTTCTAAAAAAATTTTTTTAAATGTAATAATTGAATTTAAAACTCAGTAGACAGGTTAAATAGTAGACTAACCCAGAAGAAGAATTAGTAAGTTGAAAAACAAAGCTGAAGAAATTAAACAGAATTAATATTACAAAGATAAAGGAAACTAAGATTAAGCATGAGTGTGTTTCGTGTTTGGTAATTGCAATCATTGTTGCTTTTGTTGTGGTCATCCATTTACAGTGCTTGGTGTCAGTCTATTTATCTCTTGTAAAAATAAAATACAGTGTGTGTGTGTGAAAAAAAAGAGGTAAATAAAGTGAATTGTGAACTCTCAAAAAAAAAAAAAAAGAAATAAGAAACATGGAGGATGAGATGAGAAATCTGTCTATTTAGCTTTCCAAAAGAGAGACTAGAAATGAAAAGAGGAGAGGCAATATTTAAAGAGACAATGGTCTTTTCAACAAATAGTGTTTGGAAAACTGGATATTCACATGCAAAAAAAAAAAATGAAATTTTATACCATATACAAAAATTAATTTAAAATGGATAAAAACCTAAATGGAAGCACTAAAAGTATAAAAATCTTAGAAGAAAATACAAGGAAAAACTTTCATGCCATTGGATTGGGCAATGATTTCTTGGATATGACAGCAAAACCATAGATAACAGGGAATTCCCTGGCAGTCCAGTGGTTAGGACTCCAGGGTTAGGTTTCCATTGCAGGGGGCAAGGGTTTGATCCCTGGTTGGGGAGTTAAGATCCTACAAGCTGCAGCCAAAAAAAAAAAAAGGTAACAAAAGAAACAAAAATTGGACTATATCAAAACTTAAAACTTTTTGTGCATCAAAGGATACTACTAACAGAGTAAAAAGGCAACTCATGGAATGGGAGAAAATATTTGCAAGTCATATATTTAATAAGGAATTAATATCTAGAATAGATAAGGAACCTACAACTCAACAACAACAAAAAACCCAATTAGAAAATGGGCAAAGGGCTTGAATAGACATTTCTCCAAAGAAGATATACAAATGATCAAAAAGCACATGAGAAAATGCTCAATATCATTAATCATTAGGGAAATGCAAATCAAAACCACAATAAGAAACTATTTCACACCCACTAAGATGGCTATTATCAAAAAAAGAAAACCAAAACCAAACCAAACCAAGCAGAAAATAACAAGTATTGATGAGGATGTGGAGAAATTGGAACTTTTGTACACTGCTGGTAGGAATGTACTATGATACAGTCACTATGGAAAATAGTATGGTGGTTCCAAAAGATTAAAAATAGAATTATTATATGATACTTCTGGTTATATAGCCAAAAGAATTGAAAGCAGGGACTCAGATATTGGTATACCCATGTTCATAGCAGCATTATTCACAATAGCCCAAAGATGGAAATACAAGCTAAACTGGATGCATGGATAAACAGAATGTGGTATATTCATACCATGAAATATTATTCAGTCTTAGAAAGGAAAGACACATACTATAATACCAATGAACCTTGAGGAAATTATGTTTAGTGAAATAACACAGTCATGAAAGGACAAATACTGTTTGATTCCAGTTACATAAGGTACCTAGAATACTGTAGTCAAACTCACAGAGACAGAAAGTAAAATGATGATTGCCAGGGACTGGGGTAAGGGAGAGTTAGTGTTTAATGAGTACAGAATTAAAGTTTTAGAAGATAAAAAAATGTTCCAGAGACAGATGGTGGTGATGGTGGTACAACAATATGAATGTACCTAATGCTGCTGAATTGTACACTTAAAAATGGTTAAAACGGTAAATTTTGTTATGTATATTTTACCACAATTTTTTAAAAACTTAAAAAAAGGTTAATGGCTGATAATTTTCCAGAAAGATAAAGGACAGAAGTGTTCAGCTTAAGAAATCACAGTGAATCCCTAGTAAAATAAATACATGTCTAGACACATTTCAGTAAAACCACAGATTAACAAAGAGAACATGTTAAGACCTGTCAAAGCGAAAAGATATCACCTACGGAGGAATGATATTGAGACTGACAACTGATTTCTCAACACCACAATGGAAGCCAGAATAGAGAAGTATAATGTCTTCCAAAAACTGAGATGAAAAATAATTCTACATAAAAATGTATACCTTCATTTTTTAATTTACAGAAATAGGTGGAAAATATACCCCATGTAATTTTGTGCAGCATTTTAATTCCATGGGTTATATGTCTGTCTCCTGCACCAGAATATGAGGTTAAAATCTGTGCCTTGTCTTTGATTCCTAAAACCTAGTACAGAGCTCATTAGTTTAAAAACTCTTCATTGTGTGGATAAATTAAACAAATAGCCAAACAAACAAACACAATGCTAATCATTTTTTGGTGATGTATAATAACACATCTACATTTGTGTCCATCAAAATTTCTGAACAAAAATCAAGATGCATGGTCTGGAAATGGAGCAGATGATTTGCAATTGGAAAATATCCTCGAAAATATGCTGCCTCATACATATATCCCACAACCATTCCATCAACATCTCAGTACTAATGTTGCCAATATCCCCTTCCTCGACCCAAACCCACTGTCATATTTCAAGTGAGATTTATCAGTTGTCAACCCAAGAAAATAAATTGCCTTAATATTACTGTTTAAGTCTCTGCCTGGGTCAGGAAGCCATAACCCTTTCAGTTTCTGTTGATAGACTGGCAGATTAAAACCAAAACTGGCCTTGAATTATTGTTTGCTTTCTTTGCTTCACTTCCAGTTCTCAGTTAAGTATTTTGAGAAAACTCAGTACTAGTATGTGCCAAGTGTTGTGCTGGCAACTATTGTTCAGAATATTGATTAGGCTCTTACTAGGTACTAGGTATCGAGTTTAGAACTTTAGATGCATTATCTCTTTCAATTCTCACAAAAACACTTTACAAATGATATTATTATAATGTCAATATTGTGGATGAGAAGACTAATGCTTTAACAGATTAAGTAACCCTACCCAAAGTCCTACACAGCAAGTAAGTAGCAAGGCCAAGATTTAAACCCAAGAGTAAATGACTCTGAAGTCTGTGTTGTCAGCACCAAGCAGCTTACAGTCTATCTGGGGATATAAGAAATTCACATATGAAATCAATGGAAAACAGTATTTGGTGAAATGCCACAGTATAGCTCCTTAAGTCACAGACTGTGGTGGTTCTCCAAGCCAGACTGATATTTGTTTTTCTAAACCCTGAGGGACATTCAAGAGGAAAGGGCTGAATTTTATAACAAAATAAAAGTTTACAAGAGCCCTGAGTTATACACAATCAGGAAATTCAATGATTGAATGTGTAGTGTGGGCAGACAAGAAAACTCATGCGAAAATACCTACAGCGCTAAGAACTTGTATTTCTCAGCTTACAGAGCACTTTCATATATATCATGTCATGTCACCTTCACAACAACCCTGTGAAATACAAATTACCTCTCTTTCACAAGTGAGGACAAAGCATTGATTGAGTGGCTTGCCCCACGTCACTGAGTCGTGTTCCAAAGTGGTCAGTATGCAGACTCAGACCGAGATCTTTGCCTCCGGCTCTTATTTCTGTTCTGACTCTTTGCCACTCAAGACTCCGGCAGCCCAGCATCGGTCTGACTGCTTTTCCCAGGATCTTTCCTACCTGGTCCCTTTCTGTCCCAAGCAACCTGCTGGAGTCCCTGCATCAGTCCAACTGATGGTGTCCCTTACCAACTGCCGTGGAGGCTTCCAACAGCTACATTCCACCCCTCCAACCCCTCTGCCTTTAGAGGATCAGGGGTCCCCTTGTTCTGGGGACAGAGAACTGGACTTACTCATGAAGACTTTACCTCCTAAAACTCACAATTATCCTTTTTTCTCCTGCAGCAACTTTTGCACCATAAGTCAAAGAAAAGCTGAAATTTGGGTAACTTTCAAGCCGTTCAGATATTTTAAAATTTGAAGTGGGAGAAATACTGAAATTTCTGGAACTCTGCTTCTGAGTGCTTACTACCTTTTCCATTTCCCTAAGCTCCCCTATGATAGATGGTCTAACCTTCTTGCAGTCAATAAATACTTAATGAGCACCTATTAGGTGCCAGGGACAGTTCTAGGTTCTGGAAAGACAGCATTGGACATCACAGAAAAGTGCCTACTCTCATGAAACTTGTCTTCTAGTAGTAATTAATAATCATAAGTAAATTATATAAGTAAATATAAGGTAAACAATTATAAGTAAATAATAATTAATTCTAGTATGGAGAGTCAGGTGGTGATGGGCGCCATGATGAAAAATAAAGTTAAGTGGTAGAAAATGACTGGCAGAATGGGGCTTATTTTCAAAAGGTTGGCCAGGGAAGGCAGCTGTAAAGAGGTACCTAAATGTAATGAGGGAGCAAGCAAAGTCGACAGGCTCTCCAGGGGAAGGGCTTTCCAGGCACAGAGAACATTGTGCTGAGGGCCTGAGGTTAGCACATAACACAGAGCATTCAAGGAATGATAAGGAGCTGGTGTGGCTACCACAGGGTGAACGAGGGGAGGGTGGTAAGAGACAAAGTCGAGCGCAAGTCAGGGACTAGATTTTGTAGTGCCTTGAAAGCCCAGAGAAGATTGCTGCTGTTCAGGTATTCAATCACCTTCAAACAAACAGAGCAACTATCTTAGCCAGGATTGTCCTGATGCTGAAAATACAAAGATGTGTAAGACAAAGTCCTAACTGTCAAGAAGGTTAGAGTCTAATGAAAAACAGAGACACGTAAGCAGACAACTCTATCACAGTGTGATAAGCGCTATGATCCGGTTAACCACAAAATACTGTAGAAGCATCTGGGAGGGCACGCAGTGCAGACTGGGCACGTCCAAGAAAGTGACGACTAAACCTGTGATGTCCGTACGGTGGTCACCAGCCACGAGGGGTGATTAAGCACTTGAAATGTGACTAGTATGACTGAGGAACAGAACTTGTAATTTTCATGAGTTTAAAACTGAAGCAGTGTGAAATATTTTTCCATTAAACACAACTTTGTGGTTTTGGTAGGATTACATTCCTCTGCCATGGCATCACGTAAGATATTGTTGTGCTGTTGTGCTCATGTGCTTCTTACTTTTAAAAACATGGCTCCTAGAAATTTTATAATTAAATAAATAGGTGGCTCATGAAATATCTCGGTGGATAATACTAATCTAAACCGAAAGTGGAGGAGATGAGTCAGGGCAAAGTAGGAGGGAACCCTCTAGGCAGAGCAGGCTGTGTGTGCCAAAGCCCAGACAGTGGAGCGAGCTTGGCACCTTCCAGGAATTACAAATAACTCAACATGATGAGCCCTGAAATGCCAGCCAGGTGTGGGGAGACAGGAGGGAAAGGTAAACAGCAGCCAGGTCCTGAGGGCTTTGCATATAACACCACGGAATCTGAGCTTTATCTTGAGTAGAATAGGGAGCCATCAAGGGATTCGAGCATGAGAGCTGTGATCAGCCTGGAATTGCTGAAAAGTTCTCTCTGGCTGTCGTATGAAGGATGAATTGAAGAGGGCAAGAGCAGGAGGAAGACCAGTTAGTGCAATAACCAGGCGAGAGAGCACCGCAGTGACGCTGGAGGCAAAGAGAGAAGTGGGCTAACATGAGACAGTAATGAGAGGTCAGGTTGGCTAGACTTTCCACTGAGTGGGTGTGAGGACTCCTGCCCTCTGAAGCCAGGCAGACAACTAAGCTCCTAAAGGAACTCAGGGTGCAAGGGCTGCCCCACACGGCTGTGCTTCCCCTTTCTGTAAAGGCTCTGAGTAATAGTTGGTGGGAAGAAAACTCTCCTGGAATCATGCTTGGGCATATTATTTTGTCTTTAATTAATGATTTTTGGAAGTCAGTGTATTCCATGATGCCAGGCACACAGCTCCACTATTTTCATTTCCTTTGATCAAAAGATGGCTTAGTAGACACAGATATAGAGAACAAACTGGTGGTTACCATTGGGGAGGGGAAATGTAGAGGTAGGGGAGTGGGAGGTACAAACTATTGGGTGTAAGATAGGCTACAAGGATACAATATGGGGACTGTAGCCAATCTTTTGTAATAACTGTAAATGGAGTATAACTTTTAAAACTTGCATTAAAATAAAAATTTAAAAATTTAAATAATAATAATAAAAAGATGGCTTAGTGAAAAGATTATATCTCTCAAAAATAGCCTCAGGAAAGAGAAATGTATTTGAGGTGCATCCCTTCCCTCCAGGGGCAAACAGGGTAGGGAAGAAATATTAAATATAGTAGAGAGCCAAACCCTACCTCAGCAACCCAGGGCCATACCCAGGTTTTATGGAGCCAGAATTTACATAGTTTTTGTTTTGTTTTGTTTTTGGAGGGAGGGTGGGATTAACAATCTCTTTAAGGAAAAGAATACCAAATTGTGACTTTGAAATTGCTTAGATAGGTCCTCATGCAAATGAGGGGCCCTGATGCTTAAGCTTCATTAGCTTCTCTGTATGTCTGCCTTGGTACCAACAGTTTTAGGAGACCATTTTGCTCATCCCTCAAACATTTATCAAATGTCTAAAGGTTAAGGGCACTGAGCAGGGTGCTGGGGACAGACATATGAATGGGATAAGATGTAGGCTGTCTCCGCAGGTGCTGTGGGTGCAGGGAAGAGGAGCCCCTGGCTCACAGGAGGGCAGGCTGGCTGGGGTGGCTTCCTGACGGGGGGGTGCATAATATTTTGTGTCCCATGAAGCTGAAACATCTGTCCACTGAAAGTAGAAGTGCCTGGAATGGCAAATCCAGTTCTTGCAAAAGTCTCATCACGGCCAAGATGAATGGCTTACTAATACCTTGAGATCCTCCCCAGGGTAAAATGACAACCCTGCTGGGGACTGAACTGTGTCCTCTCAAAATTCGTATGTTGAAGCCCTACCTCTCCTTTTGACTGTATTTGGAGACAGGGCCTTTAAGGAGGTAATTAAGGTTAAATGAGGTCAAAAGGGTGGGGCCCTGAGCCAATAGAACTGTTATCCTTATAAGAAAAGGAAGAGATAGGTAGATCTCTCTCTCCTCTTTCCCTCTCTCCCTTCCTTTTTCCCCTCCCTCTCTCCTTCTCTTCCTTCCTTTCTCCCTGCCTCTGTCCCTGGCAAACCAGGAAGACAGGCCTCACTAGAAACCAAATTTTCTGACACCTTGTTCTTGGACTTGTAGTCTCCAGAACTTGAAGAAAATATGTTTCTGTGGTTTAAGGCACTCAGCCTGTGGTACTTTGTTATGGCAGCTGCGCAGACAAGACAAACCTCCAGCGCAATGCGGTCAGTTTCTCACTACACCTGCCCCTGGGCAGAAGAGCCAGGAGCAGTGGGGCAGTTCGTGGCCTCCCTCCATATTTCCAGGGGAGACGCAAGAACTGTGACTGGGGTCCCCTTATCTTCTTGGGCCCTCCTTCTTCCTGACACCTTAGTCCCACCAGCCTACTCTCCCTTGGAGTCATCGTCCCAAAGGTCACGTTCATATTTAGCAAATGATTCTCTGCTCGTGGGTGAAGCAGCTAGGCTGATATGGCTGAATGAGTCCTGGTAATACTTAGAAAGAGCCTGGCTTGGCCACTGTTCTGGGTACAAGGCCCCAGGAAAATCAAGTCCTGTCTCTGAACTGTGAAATGAGGGGGATGGGCTAAATCATCCCTAAGCTCCCTTCTACCCCAGGGATTCTAGGATTCTAAACTTCTATCACTTTCAAGGGCCTCTGAGTACAGAAATGCTTCCAGGTCCCACAAGAAGGAATCTTTCTCTGAGATGGGGAGGTACTTCTGGCCAGGGAGCCTTCCCAGTGGTCTTCAAATCACCCTTGGGTGCACAGGCAACTATACTACCTATTCAGAAGTCTTAGAGTCTCCTGCTTTTTAGCACTTTTGAAGCCACAAATGTATTGGAATTCAGAGGTTTCCCTGGCAGGTTCTGACTAGCAAGAAATATAAAAAGTCTTTTCCCAGCTACAGGAGGAGCCTCTGTGGTATTCTTTCCACTTGGAAAAAAATAAAAACAAAGCATAAAATGTCAGGGAAGAAACTGCTGAGTGCTGTGTCCTGAGCATGTGGTGCAGGGAAGCTTCTTAATTTCCCAAAGAACATGCAAAAGTTTGCCAACCTAAACTTCATTTTGGCTTGGGGGCTCAAATGCTATATGAGCTAACCATGCCTGGCACCCAGTTCTCGCTGCCATGCCAGCGTTTCATCTGGTCAAGGTGGCAGACCCTCCCAGAAGCAGGGTCTGAAACCCAGGGTCTTTGAGGCCATGTGGAGGTGGGAACCACCTCTTGCTTCTTATAAACCTACAGCTTGTGCACCTTAGAATATTTATAAACTGAAATGATATTGAGGTTGAAAGAGACTTCAAGGTCAAATTAAGGAGACACAGCCATTTGCTTGTTGGGCACTTTCCAAAATGACTTTGAATTGTGCATTTTTTCATGTGCATCCAAACTCCCAGTTGATAGTAAGCTCTGAATGACCATCCACTATTTTTGTGTCTCCTCCTTGGTACTCAGTGTGTTCATTGCAAAGTATGTTTTCAGACATCAGAGGTGTGGGAGTTCTTCACATCAATGCTCCAATTCTCCAACACCAACAATTTGATTCAATTCTGACACTAACTCTTGAAGTTCATGTCCCACACATCTGTTTCCACTTCAGACGCCAGACACAAATGAGGTGCTGGGGCTACTCACACCTCTGCTTGGCTAACTGCAAATTTGAGGGCTCCCACAACCGCCCCCCTCAGGTTCTGTAATTGGCTAGAATGACTCATACAATTCAGGAAAACACTCTGCTTACCAGCTTATTATAAGGGATACTCAGAAACAGCCACATGGAAGAAATACATAAGGCAAAGTATGAGGTAGGGGGTGGGGAGGTGCATGGAGTGTTTTATGTCCTTTCTGGGTACAGCACCCTCCCAGCTCATCAGTGTGTTCACCAGCCTGGAAGCTCCCTGGGTCCCCTTGTTTTTGTAATCCGTCTCCAGGCCCCTCCCCTCCCTGAGGGTCAGAGGGTGAGGCTGAAAGTTTGGTCTTTCTGGTGACCAATCTCCATCTTGAAGCTGTCTAGGTATCCCACCCTGAGTCACTTCATTAGCAAAAACTCAGGTGTAATCAAAAGGGGCTCTTTATAAATAACAAAAGATGCTCCTATCAGGAAATTCCAAGGGTTTTAGGAACTCTGTGTCAGGAATCCGAGACAAAGACTAAACATATATTTTTTATTATACCACAATTGCACACATGTTCTTAGTGAAACACGTGTCGGTTAACTCCTTGACTAACTTGGAGTACAAGAAGCATAATTAAGAACTAAATATGGCTAAAGAATCCCCTTTCCCTGAAATCAGAAAGTTTCTGGAGGATCCTTGTTTTTGTGACAGGCCATTCTGCCAGAATGTATGGTGCCAGGTCCATACATCAACTTGAATTTGGTGAGAGAACAGATAAAACAGCATACATTTTGGCCACTTTTGTTGTTGTTAAAAAGCTAAATTTTTTATTTAGGAGTTTCCAAAGATTTAACTAATTATGAGGCTCCCTGACTATTCCTTATTCCCTGACCCTTTCATTGAAGCCTTGAGCGCTAACAGGATGACAAAAAGGAGAGGCTGGTATACAGTGCACTTGGCATCTCTGCCGCTGAGAAGCCTGCCATTTCCACAGGCAGGAGCTTCTCAGAAGCTGCATCTCAGAGACAGTGGGCAGTGGAAATGCCACAGCACCAGGGAAGTACCAGAGCAGGTCAGCAGGGCTCTGCTGAAGTCATTAATATGCAGTAGGATTTGGCTGCCTTGCTCCTTTCTCCACATTCCAATGGCTCTAGCGTTACAGAGCACGGCAGGCTCCGTGCTCCCCAAGATGGCTGCTTGGTGCCCCCGCGGTTAGAGTCTCTCACCTGCTGTTACCTGAAACTGAGATTATCTAAGGGAGGACAGTTGGATATTTGGAACTCAGGAATCCCTGAATCCTCAGCTGAGGAACATCAAGAGATATCTTGTTCACCCACAGCGTTCATGCTTACTTCAAGAATAGCCGATGCTGGAGATGGTCCATTAACCCCTGATTCAGTTCCCATCTAGGGGGGCAACAGGCTGACCTACTATTTCTGCCTCAGCAGTAGAGAGAGGCCTGGGTGAAGCTGAAGTTTCATCGCCCTATTAGTCCATTTAGATTCTGAAATTGGGCTCGATTTATGTGATGTCTGCTCCTTCCTCATCCTCTGTCCTGTCAAAGCACAAGTGAGGAAACATTAAGGGGACCAACTATGTTGGTTTGCCTGGGACTGAAGTTCCCGGAACACAGGACTTTCAGTGCTAAGACCAGGAGAGCCCAAGTTCTAGGCAAACTGTGATGATGAGTTTGTCACCCTAGGAAATGGCCAGGACTGACCTCAAACAAATATAGTCCCAGAGGCTAGATTCAGAGCCTGGTTTTGTTTGCAAGGTTGTTACACTATTTTCTTGAATGTGGCAATAAATAATGGTGTGGAGTTACACAAAAATGATTCTCTATAGCAGTTGAGAGGGCAAGCATAGAGACTCCAGAATAAAAAATAATCCACAAAAATATAAGGTTTATGAGAGCAAGAGCCATGATTTCTGTATCCTTATCACTTACATAGGACATAGTAGATATCCAATATATATTTGCTAAATAAATGAGTAAACTCATGAGTAAACAAAAAGGTCCAGTTCTGGCTCTATCATTACTAGGTGTGTGGCATTAACCAAGTTAATAGACTTTTTTAAGCCTCTGTTTCTTCATCTATAAAATGGGGATGATAATAATTAGCCACTTTATAGTTGTTATGAGCTCAATTGTATCCCTTCATATATTGAAGTCCTAACTGCCAGTACCTCAGAACATAACGTTGTTTGGAGATAAGGTCTTTAAAGAGGTAATTAAGTTAAAATGAAGCCATTAGGATAGGGCCTAATCTAATCTGATTTATAAGAAGAGGAAGTTTGAATACACGGAGAGAGACACCAGACACGCACACACAGAGGAAAGACCATGTGAGGACACAGTAAGAAGACAGCCAAGGAGAGAGGTCTCAGTAGAAACCAAACCTGCTGGCACCTTGATCTTGGACTTCTAGCCTCCAGTACTGTGGAAAAATTAATTTCTGTTGTTTAAGCCACCCAGTCTATGGTACTTTGTTATAGCAACCCTAGCGACAATAATGATTAAAAGAATAATACACATAAATCACCTAGCACATGAATGCTCAGTAATATTTCTTGTTCTTATTACTATTTACTATTAATAAAAATACCTGGGACTTCCCTGGTGGCGCAGTGGTTAAGAATCTGCCTGCCAATGCAGGAGACACAGGTTCGAGCCTTGGTCCGGGAAGATCCCTCATGCCACGGAGCAACTAAGCCCGTGAGCCACACTACTATGCCTGCACTCTAGAGCCCGCAAGCCACAACTACTGAGCCCGCAGGCCTAGAGCCCGTGCTCCGCAACAAGAGAAGCCACCTCAACGAGAAGCCCGTGCACCGCAACGAAGAGTAGCCCCCGCTTGCCGCAACTAGAGAGAAAGCCCGAAGAGCCAACACAGCCAAAAATAAATAAATTTTAAAAAAAAATTAGTTCCTTTAAAAAAAAAATCTGTGCAGGGCACTGAAAAAATATATAGTATGTAGAAAACCATACAAAAAGGATCAGTAGAATTGTTGTCTACACTGGAGGATCTTGGGGGGGTGGACATAGAAAACTGCCCCTGCCCTGCATAATGACCACTATGCTGGGATCACAGAAGAGTTTGTGTGTCAGTAAACAACATTCTAGCCCAGAGCTTCTCAGACTTTAAGGTGCATGTGAACCACCTGAGGATCTTGTGGGTCTAGGGTGGGGCCTGCAAGTCTGCATTTCTAATAAGCTTGGAGTGATTCTCAGCCTGCTGGTTGAAGACCACACCAGGCAACACTGAACAAACAGATTGTTTGGTCCCAAGTGAGGCAAGAGATAGATGGGCCCCTGGCCCCTGGGGCTCCAGCCCCAAGCTGGAGTTTGTCCCCTGTAGGAGGGACAAGAGCAAGAGAGGAGCTGAGTCCTGCCCAGATAAGAGATAAAGAGACGATATATTTCTCATTCTCAAGGTCAAAGAGACCTTCCTGACTACACATGCACAGAAAGACTCCTCAGAGGTCGAAAGGGAAGGAGCGTCACCCCATAGTAAGTGATGTCAACCTACCCATAGACCTCTTTGCTAGAATCCATCTTGGCTAAGACATATGCACACACATGGGAGGACTCTGAGATATACCAAATATGGATTCAGAACCAGGCAAAGCAAGATGATTGGCCAAAGGAAACCTGGGAGAAATGCCCAATATAAGTGATTCAAACTACCATGAGGGCGCATCTCTCTCTCTCTCTCTGAGTACACCCGTGTGAGTCTATTCACATGTACCCTTTTTCCTCGTAATAAACACTTTACTTGTTTCCCTACTTTCCATCTCTTTGTGGGAATTCATTTCTACAAAGCCGACAGGCCAGGGCCTTGTCACTGGCCGCTGGTCTAGTGGCTAGGATTCAGCGTGCTCACTGCTGCGGCCTGACTTCAACCTCTGGCCAGGGAACCGAAATCCTGCTTCAAGCCACTGCAGACCGAGGCCACCCGAGATCACAAGGGGATATGAACTATTTGGATAGCCAAGACTAAAACCAAAATACATCAAGGGAGTAGAAAATACTTTCTAAACTGCATCCTATATCTACATATAATGATTAGAGTTCTCAGTACCATTTAAGTGAATGTATAACCCAGGGCCAGAGAGTGAAGGTGCTCAGGCAGGTGAGGTTATTTGGAGAATCCTTGGGGGAAGGAAGGAAGGCACTTGATTCCAGGGGAAATGAAAACTTTCTCTGTAGGAGAACCTCTCTGGACTAAAGCCACCTTAAATAGTCCACCTGAGGTCATATTCGGTTATTTCCCTATCCAAATAAGGCCCGGAGTGGCATTTTGCTGCTCCTTTGAAGGGGTGAGGGGAGGAAGGCGTGGGTGCATTTCTGGCTCTGTTTGCCACCAGCTAGCTAATGTTTGGTTTCCTTATCTTTGGAGAGTATAATGGGTGCTGGTGCCAGCTTGGAGGCTACCTGATCTCAATCAGACTCTAAAGTCATTAACAAAGCTATCAGGAGGTAGGTCTCCACGTGAGCCTGCAGCCAGAGCTTTAGGAAGAGGGCCTGGGGAGGAGGACAAACAGACTCAACCTTGGGTTACTGGGTAACCTAAGATGAACATCTTTAGTAGAGCCCCCAAATCTGCATCATCAGGGCTTATTGCTCTAACTGTGCCCCAAGAAGCAATCCCTTCCAGGTACCTGACCACACACAGGTCAGATTTTCCTTGTCTTCTGAGTCCCCCTGAGACCCAGGAGTTTCCCTAGGGTAAGGAGATGTGGATCCAGCAACTTGAGGAAGCTTCTGTTTTTAATGTTTTTCTAGAGTTGGAGGTGGGAGGAGGGATTGAGAAGGAGCAGCAGGGATCTCAGCCCCTGGAAACTTGGATTAATCACCTGACATCTGGGTATTCGTTTGCAGGAATCAAGGTTTCTCGTAGGGTAAGTGGTCAAAATGACCCCTGATGGCAATTTCCCCCTGAATAGATTTTTGAGGACTTCATTCAACTTGTAGAATCAAGTACATTATTGTGTTTAGATTAGGACCTTGGATTTTGGAAGCTGACCGGCTACTTGGTCAAGTCACTTAACTTCATTAAAGTCTCAATTCTTCATATTTACAAAATAATAGTACTTATTTCCAAGTAAATCATGGATTAAGTGAGAGATAAAGCACTTAAAGTGTTAGCTTTTATTATAATTTCTTCTTTTTTTACCCCGCTTAATCACATTCATTTCCATGATACCATCGCAAGCCCCATAAAGGCATAGGAGCTGTGGCTTTCTTCCCTTCTCTCCTCCAATCCTAAAGTCTACTACAGTGCTTTTCAGTGAGATAAAATCTAAATAAGCATCTTCTATTAGCCAAACAAAAGACACAGTCCTTGCCCTTAAGGAGTAACACAGTCTCTTAGAGGGAAACAGAGGAGTCAACAAATAAATGTAATCAAGTATCCTAGGCGCCCTGACAAATGTCTAAATGGGCAAAGAGCAACGAAGCAGAGCATGTTTACTTTCAGCTTGGAGACTTAAGAGATAAGAAAAGGGTTCAGAAGCTTCCGGGTTGGTGAATGCGTGGAGATTTGGGGAGAGTAACACCCTTGGAGAGAGTATGGAAGCACCTTGCCCTTTCCCCACACCTTGCCATATGCATCTCTTCCATCTGGCTGTTAATAAACTGGGCTCTCTCTCCTTTATAAGCACCTGATTGGCCCCAGAGTCTTGGCCATTCACGTGCCTGGGCTCTGGCAGAAGCCACAGACAGTCCGAGTGAGCCGGGGCAAACTAAGGACTTATGCTCACTGCACAAACCGCCACCACCACAACTGTGTTTGTGAACCCATTACACTTTTTATTATCAACCTGCACTGATCAAGAATGAAATCAAGCTGGCCAGGACTTTCAGGGACAAGCTTATGCACCAGTATCTGTTGCAGCCCTGTTGAAAGGAGGGTCTAAGTCCAATCCCCTCTCTTTAACAAAAATAAAGGAAGGTATTGGAGTGTCCAACCAGCCACATCAGAACTCCTAGAGAGGTTGATTGAGTGGAACTCAACAGACATGTGAACAACTATCAAAAGCAAGAAGGCACAGAACCACTATTGAAAATTAAGAAATGGAACCAATTTTGTCTAGCAGGCAAAATGACTCCAGTACCCAGATAAAATAAAGCTGAGGAGGATGCATGCTAAAAAAAAAAAAAAAAAAAAAAAAAAAAAAAGGAGAGAAAAAGAAAGAAAAAAAGGAAAAAGCATTCAGCAAGGATGTGTTTGAACTGAGTTTTGAGAAAAGAGAATAGGTCGGGTGTCCAAGGATATGCTTCTAAGCGTCTAAGTGTGGACTTGTGTATGGATGTGGGATGGAAGGGGTGGGATGGAAGGGAAAGGATGGAGGGCATGGGTCAGCCACCAAGTGGAGGGAGATCCCTATGCAGAAACAGGCGACAGCCTGGCTTGTTCAGGGATCTGGAAGAGGTTTGGAGTTGCCAGAGTGTGTAATGGGGGAAAGGGAGGGTTGGTAGAGCATGAAATAAGGTTACATAACTAGGTCAAGGCCAAATCACAGCTCATCTTGTAAGTCATGCTTAGAGGTTTGGACTTGACCAAGGAGCAATGAACAGCCAATAAAAGCAAGTGGCATAATCAGTTGTCTGTATAAGAGTGTTTGTTTTAGTGAAACTTTTTTCTTTAGTTGCAAAAATAATTTCTTTTCAATGGGAAAAAAATTAGAGAACATGAGAAAAAAAAAATCACTTATAATCTGACTACCCATACACAGCTCTTAATGTTCTAGAGAGTGTCTTCCAGAAGAAAATAACAGGGAAAGGGAGCTAACATGTACTGAGTACCTACTGTGTGCCAGGTGCTTTCTGGAAGTTATCTCATGTAATGTAATACTAAGGTTCCCTGCTCCATGCTGGCTAGAGATAGAGGGTTGTAAGAAGGGCCACTGAGGAACTGGCTCAGCCATGCATGACTAGGTTACCTAAGATGAACATCTTTACTGAAGTGCCCACCTAATATCTGCATCACCAGAGCCCAAAGTACACACTGTACTGCATTGGGCAGACGAGATGGGGCATGAGAGGGTAGGAGGAGAAGCAACTTTGGGAAGAGGAGATGAGGAGAATAAGTTCTCTTTGAGATGTCTGTGAGACCCACAGGAGAGAAATCTGGGCTGGAACCAAGCATTTTGGTAATCGATGCTTAAATGGGAACTAAAGCCTTGAGAATAGATGAACATGTGCCAGGGAGAGAGAAGAGAGAAGACCAAGAACAGAGGCCTGGGGAATGACAAAATTTAAGAGGCAGAGCAAACGAGACCCCACTAGGGTTTGTGAAAGAAGGTCAAAGAAGAACAGGAAAGAAAAACGTCCTGGAATTTATAGAGCATCTAATGTCACAGAGGCCAAGCAAGGTGGGCAGTGGAAAGATGACACAGGCTTTAGCCATTTATCAGCAGGAACTTGGCCAGAGCATCTCATGAAGGGGGTGGGGGAGCCTGAGTGCAGCAGGTGGAAGAATGAGTGGAAAGGGACCATGAGTGCAGATTATGCTTTTGGAGAGCTTGACTGTGAAGGGAGAGGACTTTTTGTTGGATTGATTTGTTTTGTTTTGAAAGACTGGAGAATAGAGCATATTTTTATGAGAGAAAGGTGCCAATAGAGGCTGAATACAGATCCTGGAGAGGAGGGATAGCCAAGGAAGCAAAGTTCTAGAGCAGTTTTCCTCAACCAAGAGCAGTCAATGTCTGGAGACATTTGGGGTTGTCACGTCCAGGTTGGGGAGTTGATACCAGCTTCTAGTTCATAGAGGCCAGGGTTGCTGCTCAACATCCCACAATGTACAGGACAACCCCCCATAAAACAAAGAATTATCTGGTCCAAATCTCAATAGTGTCAAAGTTGAGAAACCCTATTCTTTTGTTGTTGTTGTTTATTTATTTATTTATTTATTTATTTATGGCGGCGTTGGGTCTTCGTTGCTGCTCACGGGCTTTCTCTAGTCGTGGCCAGCGGGGACTACTCTTCGTTGTGGTGCGCGGGCTTCTCATTGCAGTGGCTTCTCTTGTTGCAGAGCACGGGCTCTAGGCGTGAGGGCTTCAGTAGTTGTGGCTCACAGGCTTAGTTGCTCTGTGGCATGGGGGATCTTCCCTGACCAGGGCTCGAACCCGTGTCACCTGCATTGGCAGTCAGGTTCTTAACCACTGCACCACCAGGGAAGTCCAAGAAACCCTATTCTAAAAGGAGAAAAAACATATTAAGAACACAAGCAGTAGGACAAGCTGCCATCTGATATCATCAAATAAATATTTATTGAATAAATAAATGAATTAAAAATTCCATCTGGAAGCCCTATAACTTAAACAGGGCATGAAGAATTTGAATACTATGTATCTCTGTGGACTCAGAGATAAGATACAGGCTCATACTCTAAGTTTTGAGTAAAATGATGCTGCCTAGAGAACCAAGGAAGGCTTAGAAGATGGGCATGGCAGAAGGACATTGACATTTATTGTCTGCTGTATGCCAAGCACTGTATATAGTTTTATGACTTAATATTTACTACACTCCAGTGAGTGAGGTAATAACTCCATTAACTACGGAGGAAACAGACTCACAGAGCTCAAGTTAACTTGTCCAAGGTTACCACTCTAGTAAAAAAGGGTACCAAGATTTAAACCCAGTTATGTCTCACTCTAAAGTCCAAGTTCTCTCCACCACGCTATGCTGTCTTCATGCTATAACCAAATCAAGTGACATCTTAGCCTTCAAGGATGAGCAGGACTTCAACAAAGAGAGGAGAAGAGAAGAATAGGAGCATTCCAGGTGTTGCGGAGCATGTGTAAAGGGCCTGTGGTGTGAAACAGCCTAGATGGTGAGGCCATGTGACTGAAATAAATGGAACACAGCCAGGGCAAGGGTGAAAACTGGCACAAGGGGTAGATGAGTAGTGTGGCCACCACACAGCTAAGTCATTTTCAGAAGTAGGCAGTTCTTAATTTTAGTCTTTCCTGATGCTATTCAACCAGCTAGAGACTCCTCATTCTCTGTTTTACATGGTTTTCCTTTTTCCCAGTACTAAATTTTCCTTATTCCAAGCACAGAGGTATCTATATATTGGTTTAGTGTTTAGTAAATCTTTTCGTTTTCTGTGACAGCAAAAATGAACTATGCAACTTACAAATCCCTTGACTAGACACTCATTTTACAAGGAAAAATGATTTATAGATTAACTGGGGGAATTTTAGCACCTGTTAAACAGCAGTGGGTACACAATTGCCCAGAACGTAAAACCAAGGCTGTCAGGGAGCACCTCCATCTTGTTAACTGTAATGCCAGATAAATGTCATCCTCTGCTCAGGCTTTTTAATAGTTTCTTAAAAAATAAAAATAAGTACTCAGTTGTACTTCCTAAGGCATTTCCTGTTTACAGGGTGTGTGTTCTAGCTGCTGTGTTAGAAAGTGTGACCTAAGGGCTTTCAGATCAAATTATCCTTTGAAGCTACTAGATGCCAAGCTAGGGGATTACTCCCACCCAGGCCAGAGCCTGGTCTACTGGCCCCAATCCCAGCAGTGCTGGGTTCCTGGCTCCTACAGTCATATAGTCCTGTAATGACGGCAAGGGGATTAAGGGTGCCTGGAGGTCTGGAGTTTACTCTGTCTTCATGGAATGTATCATTTAATTGGAAAGGCAGGAAAAAAATGATATTCACAAAGTATTTTTCAGAGATTCCTGTGTTTCCCAGTCACAGAGAAGAGGTTTCGAGGCACAGGTCACTGCTGGTCCTCTAAACTCTCCCTCTCTCACCCACCCCCAATGTCTTTCCCTGCTCTGGAAAAGGGCAAAAGGGCAGTTTTTGTCCCAGGCTGCTGAACACATGCCCAATTATTCTCTGGGACAATGAGTCCACTGGTGATAGGTAAATGTACATGCTTACAAACAGAAAAAAATGGTGATAGGTAAATGTACATGCTTACAAAAAGAAAAAAAAATCCCTCTTTAAATAGTCAATTTAAACACATTTTTTACTTTTAGGCCACTAATTCACTAATTACCATTTCAGTAAAAAATACCTAGCCAGCCTGAAAGAAGTGAATCTCATTTCACACAGAAAGAGGTGAATTCATAAAGATGTTCATTGCAGCATTATTTACAATTGCAAAAACCTGAAAACACCCTAAATCTATAATCACAGAATAGGTTTAAAAAAAAATGTATGATATATTCACAGTGAGATATTATACAACTATTAATAATTATACTTAAGAGTGTACATAACATAAGAAAATGCTTATATAATAATGTTGAATAAGCAGTTGTTTACACAACTGGTATTTTAACTGAGAAAAACATGCATAGAGAAAGGATCGGGAAGCTTGGTCCAGTGCTTTGGATCCACTTCCATCCGTTCCTTTTTATTTTTTTTTTAATTTTTTTGATTTTTTTTAATTTATTCATTGGCCTTACGGCATGCGGGATCTTAGTTCCCCAACCAGGGATCAAACCCATACCCCTGCACTGAAAGCACAGAGTCTTAACTACTGGACCTCCAGGGACGTTCCCACTTCCATCAGTTCTTCTAGTTGCTTGTTCAGACCCCAGCAGTCAAAGTGGTAAAGCAGATGGAGAGAAAGTATGCTTTTCAGGAAGCCATCAACATGCAGGAGATAAACTCAGTGTAGTTGACTTCTTAGCCACATGGTGTGAGCCTTGCAAACTGATCAAGCTTTCCTTTCATTCCCTCTGTAAAAAGTAATCCAATGTCGTGTCCCTTGAACTTGACATAGATGTGGATGACTGTCAGATGTCGCTTCAGAGTGTGAAGTCAAATGCATGCCCACCTTCCAGTTGTTTAAAAGGGACCAAAGGTGGGTGAATTTTCTGGAGCTAATAAGGAAAAACTTGAAGCCACCATTAATGAATTAATCTAATCCTGTTTTCTAAAAATATAACCAGCCATTGGTTGCTTACAACTTGTAAGGGTTTTATTTACAAAAAAGAAAGATCAGAGGATGAATAGCAAGATACACTATGGATTGATTTTACTATGAAAAAAGGGCAAATCTTTCCTACATCGGAAACTCTTAAATATGAAAGGAGCCTCAAAGAGGGGAGGAGAGAGGAATAGGGTCTCTCCTACTGTCTCTGCATCCTCCTAATGCCTTTAGAGCGACTCATTTATAAATAGGGAATAATTTATAACTGACTAGTGTGACTGGTGACCAGAATGCCATTATTTAGTAAGAATAGAAACAGTAGCAGCTATTATAACCAAAACAAACAAACAAAAATTTTTTTTGAGAATCTTATTTGGTTAAAGTACTCCAACTGCTGGCCATAAAATTCTCACCATAAGAGTCTGCAGTTGTCCACTGCAAAACTAGAAAGTTAAGTAACTTTCATCTTTATTTTCACACTCTGTACTATATTTTCTTACCAATATTAGGAACTGTGGATGGTAAACAACGAGCTGGCTTCTCTGACAGCATGGAGCTGAAGGAAGGGGAAGGAAGTGATAACTCTCTAGTTACTCCACGGTACTTTCATCAGTTGGGCAGGATGGATACCACCACTGTTCTTGGTTTAATTGTGCCTTTCAAGTTTGGACACCTGCTTTCCTTAACTATCCCAGCTCCAGGGGAGGGCTAACAGTAAGCAACTTGGTTTTTTAGGTACTGAAAAAATATGTCACATCAAATAATAGATTGCTATCTAAGTCTACTTTAAAACTACATTATATGTCTTGAAATTTTCTTGACAAAAAGAAAAAGGGACACTGAGATTGTGTGCTCTATAAAATAGTTAAACCATAAAACCAACAAGGCCAGTGATTAAGGGGATTAAATTGATACAGATGATGGGCATAAATTAGAAGCGTGTTGTCAAAGATTAGTAGTTATTAAACCTGTTTATCCTCGTTCCAAAAGGGAAAAAAAAATAAAGGAATCATAGGGATTTTAATGGAGATCTGGGCCATTAAGCCATTATGTAATTTTTATCTTTTCTTGCTCCTTTGCCAGAAGACTCAATAATATCCCCTGTAGTAAATAAATTTCCTCTGCCTCTAACAAGCTGTGTGGTGCAATCCTGGGCCAGCTACTTACCTCTTGAGACTCAGTTTCCTCATTTGGAAAGGAGGGAATTGGTTCTTATAGGTCTGACATTCTATTTCTCTAAAACAAAATGTTTAGATAGTTCTAGGACATCTATCCTAAGACACATTTAATTTAAGACACATCATCATTTTGTGTTTCACTAAGAAAAAAAAAATATTGCCAGCTAAACTCTGACACAATGCCTTAATCATAACCTTTGACCAGGAATCTGTCACACCAGGCTCTCATGACTTTGAAATATGGAACAATTCTCCCTGCCTTCAATTGTATTGCTTGGCTTATTCTAGGCAATTCTTTTGTGTATATACCAGTAACAAAACATAACACAATTTTATTTGCTTGTGGGTATTTTTTCTTTCACGGGTCCCATAAAACACTTGGTTCTTGTTTTTTGCAATAACATATGGAATTGTGGTAATTTCTCCAATGATAAATATCTGCTTCACTAATGTCAGATTCATGTCCCACTATTTTCGTGCCTTCTGCGAATACAATCACTTTTCATTTCAATGCCAAATGAAAGTGTAATTTTTTGTAATTTAAACGGCAACCAAGCTCAACATGTTATTACCAACAGTGTACTTAACTCAACCGAAGTACTGACAACATGAACAGCTATGAGTAAGTTTGAGCCTGGGCAGACCATGACAACTACATCATGGCTACAGCCTGGCTGACATCAGTGTAAGAAGTATCCCAATTGATTTCAGAGATATTAAAAAATTGGGAGGAGGGCGGGAAAAGTGTTTTTCAGAACTGATGAATTGAGATATGTCCTGTTCACCCCAGTGATGGGGATCTGGAACAGAGTAAATGTTCAATAAATATTGTTTGGTTGTTGAGAGATTGGAATGAAAGGAGGAATGAACAAACAAGTATCTAATTGGGAATGCTGCAAAGGCACCTCACTTACTGCCTTCTCTCAGATTGTTTTTTATTTGGTGGCAAACTACCACCACTGTATTATTCTCTGTACTTAAAATATATTTGCTTGAAATACATCATTAAAAGAGCTATATACTGGGCTTCCCTGGTGGCGCAGTGGTTGAGAATCCACCTGCCAAAGCAGGGGACACGGGTTCGAGCCCTGGTTCGGGAAGATCTCACATGCCATGGAGCAACTAAGCCCATGCGCCACAACTACTGAGCCTGTGCTCTAGAGCCCGTGAGCCACAACTACTGAGCCCATGTGCTACAACTACTGAAGCCCGTGCACCTAGATCCCATGCTCCACAACAAAAGAAGCCACTGCAACGAGAAGCTTGCACACCGCGACAAAGAGTAGCCCCTGCTCGCCGCAACTAGAGAAAGCCCACACGCAGCAACGAAGACCCAACGTGGCCAAAAATAAATAAAATAAATAAATTTATTTTTTAAAAAAAGTTATATACTACCTTTAAGGAGTTGAAACCTTGTTACCATGTTAAATAAACAAATACTCAATATCAAGCCAAATATGATAATTTATAGTAATTTTTGCTCTGAATCACCAGAGCTGGCTGGTATCATGAATCTCCCAACCTTCACCTAGGACTTGGAATCTGGTTCACATTCTTTTTTTTTCCCCTACCACCTCTATCAAACTGTGAAACTCTAATGTTCACGTGGAAGACTCGTGTCACGTGATCTTACATGCCCTTGACTCCTCAATAACAGTGGCCTTGCCTTCCTATCCTCTCCAGCAGCCTCCTCCCAGCCCTCTTCTTCCTGATCCGTGTATTTCAACCATTCTATAACATTCTACCTATTCTATTCAATCTGTCATTCTTCTCAACAGCTCTTTCACCCTTCCTTTGTTTTTCCCAAACCCTCAAGATCTTCACTTTCAGCAAATCATCTTACTTTCCATCCTATGAGAAAATTAAAAGCCATCAGGTTGGAACTCCCTGAGCTCCCTCCCCAGAACCTAAAAACTAAAAACATTTATTCTAACCTTTCCTCCTTCTCTCCTGTTTCAGGGTGACTCCTTCTCTAGTTCAAGGCTAATCCCTCCATCTGGTCTCTGCCTCCCCCTCAGGAAACTCTTACTCTGTTAATTATCACTTTCATCTCATTTATTCTAAGCTTCCCCTTCACTTCATCTTTCCTGACAGCATATAAATATTTTAATCTCTTCTCTCTTAAAAAACAACTTTTACTCGTCCACACACTCCTCTTTCCTAGCTCTAGCCTTTTCTCTTTCCTTCAAAGCCAAGTTTGTAAAGTCTACCTATTATTGTTGTCTGCACTTTCATCTCCTAGTCACTTGAAAGTCTACTGCAATCTGCAATCTGAGAAACATCCTTCCTATACCAATAAAATTGTTCTCTAAGCTTACCAGTGACTGCCATGGGGCCAACGGTATCTCACCTTACCTCTCTGCAGACATTAATACTATGGAATCTCCTTCCTTGACATTTCTTCCTCTTTGGTTTTTATGACACCATTCTCTCCTCCTTTTTCATATTTTCTCTGTTTTATTCTTTGATCAGACAGCAGAAGTCTCTGTCTTCAGCCTCTTGCTCTTCCGATCTACTGACGAAATCTCTTTGGTGGTCTTCTTTTTTTTTTTTTTTTTAAACATCTTTATTGAAGTATAATTGCCTTACAATGGTGTGTTAGCTTCTGCTTTATAACAAAGTGAATCAGTTATACATATACAATATGTTCCCATTTCTCTTCCCTCTTGCATCTCCCTCCCTCCCACCCTCCCCATCCCACCCCTCTAGGTGGTCACAAAGCACCGAGCTGATCTCCCTGTGCTATGCGGCTGCTTCCCACTAGCTATCTATTTTACATTTGGTAGTGTATATATGTCCATGACACTCTCTTACCCTGTCACATCTCCCCCCACCCCCTCCCCATATCCTCAAGTCCATTCTCTAGTAGGTCTGTGTCTTTATTCCCGTCTTGCCACTAGGTTCTTCATGGCCTTTTTTTTTTTTTTTTCCTTAGATTCCGTATATATGTGTTAGCATACTGTATTTGTTTTTCTCTTTCTGACTTACTTCACTCTGTATGACAGACTCTAACTCCATCCACCTCATTACAAATACCTCCATTTCATTTCTTTTTATGGCTGAGTAATATTCCATTGTATATATGTGCCACATCTTCTTTATCCATTCATCTGTCGATGGACATTTAGGTTGCTTCCATGTCCTGGCTATTGTAAATAGAGCTGCAATGAACATTTTGGTACATGACTCTTTTTGACCTATGGTTTTCTCAGGGTATATGCCCAGTAGTGGGATTGCTGGGTCGTATGGTAGTTCTATTTGTAGTTTTTTAAGGAACCTCCATACTGTTCTCCATAGTGGCTGTATCAATTTACATTCCCACCAACAGTGCAAGAGTGTTCCCTTTCCTCCACACCCTCTCCAGCATTTATTGTTTCTAGCTTTTTTGATGATGGCCATTCTGACTGGTGTGAGATGATATCTCATTGTAGTTTTGATTTGCATTTCTCTAATGATTAATGATGTTGAGCATTCTTTCATGTGTCTGTAGGCCATCTGTATATCTTCTTTGGAGAAATGTCTATTTAGGTCTTCTGCCCATTTTTGGATTGGGTTGTTCGTTTTTTTGTTATTGAGCTGCATGAGCTGCTTGTAAATCTTGGAGATTAATCCTTTGTCAGTTGCTTCATTTGCAAATATTTTCTCCCATTCTGATGGTTGTCTTTTGGTCTTGTTTATGGTTTCCTTTGCTGTGCAAAAGCTTTTAAGTTTCATTAGGTCCCATTTGTTTATTTGTGTTCTTATTTCCATTTCTCTGGGAGCTGGGTCAAAAAGGATCTTGCTGTGATGTATGTCATAGAGTGTTCTGCCTATGTTTTCCTCTAAGAGTTTGATAGTGTCTGCCCTTACACTTAGGTCTTTAATCCATTTTGAGTTTATTTTTGTGCATGGTGTCAGGGAGTGTTCTAATTTCATACTTTTACATGTACCTGTCCAATTTTCCCAGCACCACTTATTGAAGAGGCTGTCTTTTCTCCACTGTATATGCTTGCCTCCTTTATCAAAGATAAGGTGACCATATGTGTGTGGGTTTATCTCTGGGCTTTCTATCCTGTTCCATTGATCTATATTTCTGTTTTTGTGCCAGTACCAAACTGTCTTGATTACTGAAGCTTTGTAATATAGTCTGAAGTCAGGGAGCCTGATTCCCCCATCTCCATTTTTCGTTCTCAAGATTGCTTTGGCTATTCGGGGTCTTTTGTGTTTCCATACAAATTGTGAAATTTTTTGTTCTAGTTCTGTGAAAAATGCCAGTGGTAGTTTGATAGGGATTGCATTGAATCTGTAGATTGCTTTGGGTAGTAGAGTCATTTTCACAATGTTGATTCTTCCAATCCAGGAACATGGTATATCTCTCCATCTATTTGTATCATCTTTAATTTCTTTCATCAGTGTCTTATAATTTTCTGCATACAGGTCTTTTGTCTCCTTAGGTAGGTTTATTCCTAGATATTTTATTCTTTTTGTTGCAATGGTAAACGGGAGTGTTTTCTTAATTTCACTTTCAGATTTTTCGTCATTAGTGTATAGAAATGCAAGAGATTTCTGTGCATTAATTTTGTATCCTGCTACTTTACCAAATGCATTGATTAGCTCTAGGAGTTTTCTGGTAGCATCTTTAGGATTCTCTATGTATAGTATCATGTCATCTGCAAATAGTGACAGCTTTACTTCTTCTTTTCCGATTTGGATTCCTTTTATTTCTTTGTCTTCTCTGATTGCTGTGGCTAACACTTCCAAAACTATGTTGAATAATAGTGGTGAGAGTGGGCAACCTTGTCTTGTTCCTGATCTTAGTGGAAATGGTTTCAGTTTTTCACCATTGAGGACAATGTTGGCTGTGGGTTTGTCATATATGGCCTTTATTATGTTGAGGAAAGTTCCCTCTATGCCTACTTTCTGCAGGGCTTTTATCATAAATGGGTGTTGAATTTTGTCGAAAGCTTTCTCTGCATCTATTGAGATGATCATATGGTTTTTCTCCTTCAATTTGTTAATATGGTGTATCACATTGATTTGCGTATATTGAAGAATCCTTGCATTCCTGGGATAAACCCCACTTGATCATGGTGTATGATCCTTTTAATGTGCTGTTGGATTCTGTTTGCTAGTATTTTGTTGAGGATTTTTGCATCTATGTTCATCAGTGATATTGGCCTGTAGTTTTCTTTCTTTGTGACATCTTTGTCTGGTTTTGGTATCAGGGTGATGGTGGCCTCGTAGAATGAGTTTGGGAGTGTTCCTCCCTCTGCAATATTTTGGAAGAGTTTGAGAAGGATAGGTGTTAGCTCTTCTCTAAATGTTTGGTAGAATTCACCTGTGAAGCCATCTGGTCCTGGGCTTTTGTTTGTTGGAAGGTTTTTAATCACAGTTTCAATTTCAGTGCTTGTGATTGGTCTGTTCATATTTTCTATTTCTTCCTGGTTCAGTCTCGGCAGTTTGTGCATTTCTAAGAATCTGTCCATTTCTTCCAGGTTGTCCATTTTACTGGCATAGAGTTGCTTGTAGTAATCTCTCATTATCTTTTGTATTTCTGCAGTGTCAGTGGTTACTTCTCCTTTTTCATTTCTAATTCTATTGATTTGAGTCTTCTCCCTTTTTCTCTTGATGAGTCTGGCTAATGGTTTATCAATTTTGTTTATCTTCTCAAAGAACCATCTTTTAGTTTCATTGATTTTTGCTATTGTTTCCTTCATTTCTTTTTCATTTATTTCTGACCTGATCTTTATATTTTCTTTCCTTCTGCTAGCTTTGGGGTTTTTTTGTTCTTCTTTCTCTAATTGCTTTAGGTGCAAGGTTAGGTTGTTTATTCGAGATGTTTCCTGTTTCTTGAGGTAGGCTTGTATTGCTATAAACTTCCCTCTTAGCACTGCTTTGCTGCGTCCCATAGGTTTTGGGTCGTCGTATCTCCATTGTCATTTGTTTCTAGGTATTTTTTGATTTCCCCTTTGATTTCTTCAGTGATCACTTCGTTATTAAGTAGTGTATTGTGTAGCCTCCATGTGTTTGTATTTTTTACAGATCTTTTCCTGTAATTGATATCTAGTCTCATAGCGTTGTGGTCGGAAAAGATACTTGATACTATTTCAATTTTCTTAAATTTACCAAGGCTTGATTTGTGACCCAAGATATGATCTATCCTGGAGAATGTTCCATGAGCACTTGAGAAAAATGTGTATTCTGTTGTTTTTGGGTGGAATGTCCTATAAATATCAATTAAGTCCATCTTGTTTAATGTATCATTTAAAGCTTGTGTTTCCTTATTTATTTTCATTTTGGATGATCTGTCCATTGGTGAAAGTGGGGTGTTAAAGTCCCCTACTATGATTGTGTTGCTGTCGATTTCCCCTTTTATGGCTGTTAGTATTTGCCTTATGTATTGAGGTGCTCCTATGTTGGGTGCATAAATATTTACAATTGTTATACCTTCCTCTTGGATCGATCCCTTGATCATTATATAGTGTCCTTCTTTGTCTCTTGTAATAGTCTTTATTTTAAAGTCTATTTTGTCTGATAGGAGAATTGCTACTCCAGCTTTCTTTTGATTTCCATTTGCATGGAATATCTTTTTCCATCCCCTCACTTTCAGTCTGTATGTGTCTCTAGGTCTGAAGTGGGTCTCTTGTAGACAGCATATATATGGGTCTTGTTTTTGTATCCATTCAGCCAGCCTGTGTCTTTTGGTGGGAGCATTTAATCCATTTACATTCAAGGTAATTATCGATATGTATGTTCCTATTCCCATTTTCTTAAATGTTTTGGGTTTGTTATTGTAGGTGTTTTCCTTCTCTTGTGTTTCTTGCCTAGAGAAGTTGCTTTAGCATTTGTTGTAAAGCTGATTTGGTGGTGCTGAACTCTCTCAGCTTTTGCTTGTCTGTAAAGGTTTTAATTTTTCCATCACATTTGAAGGAGATCCTTGCTGGGTAGAGTAATCTTGGTTGTAGGTTGTTCTCCTTCATCACTTTAAGTATATCCTGCCACTCCCTTCTGGCTTGCAGAGTTTCTGCTGAAAGATCAGATGTTAACCTTATGGGGATTCCCTTGTGTGTTATTTGTTTTTTTTCCCTTGCTGCCTTTAATATGTTTTCCTTATATTTAATTTTTGACAGTTTGATTAATATGTGTCTTGGCGTGTTTCTCCTTGGGTTTATCCTGTATGGGACTCTCTGTGCTTCCAGGACTTGATTAACTATTTCCTTTCCCATATTAGGGAAGTTTTCAACTATAATCTCTTCAAATATTTTCTCAGTCCCTTTCTTTTTCTCTTCTTCTTCTGGGACCCCTATAATTCGAATGTTGGTGCGTTTAATGTTGTCCCAGAGGTCTCTGAGACTGTCCTCAGTTCTTTTCATTCTTTTTTCTTTATCCTGTTCTGCAGTAGTTATTTCCACCATTTTATCTTCCAGGTCACTTATCCTTTCTCCTGCCTCAGTTATTCTGCTATTGATCCCATCTAGAGTATTTTTAATTTCATTTATTGTGTTTTTCATCATTGCTTGGTTCCTCTTTAGTTCTTCTACGTCCTTGTTAAATGTTTCTTGCATTTTGTCTATTCTATTTCCAAGATTTTGGATCATCCTTACTATCATTATTCTGAATTCTTTTTCAGGTAGACTACCTATTTCCTCTTCATTTGTTAAGTCTGGTGTGTTTTGACCCTGCTCCTTCATCTGCTGTGTGTTTTTCTGTCGTCTCATTTTGCTTATCTTACTGTGTTTGGAGTCTCCTTATCACAGGTTGCAGGTTCGTAGTTCCCGTTGTTTTTGGTATCTGTCCCCAGTGGCTAAGGTTGGTTCAGTGGGTTGTGTAGGCTTCCTGGTGGAGAGAACTAGTGCCTGAGCTCTGGTGGATGAGGCTGGATCTTGTCTTTCTGGTGGGCACGTCCACGTCTGGTGGTGTATTTTGGGGTGTCTGTGGTCTTTTTATGATTTTAGGCAGCCTCTCTGCTAATGGATGGGGCTGTGTTCCTGTCTTGCTAGTTGTTTGGCATAGGGTGTTCAGCACTGTAGCTTGCTGGTCGTTGAGTGATGCTGGGTCTTGATGTTGAGATGGAGATCTCTGAGAGATTTTTGCCGTTTGGTGTTACGTGGAGCTGGGAGGTCTCTTGTGGACCAGTGTCCTGAAGTTGGCTCTGCCACCTCCGAGGTACGGCCCTGATGCCTGGCTGGAGCACCAAGAGCCTTTCGTCCACACGGCTCAGAGTAAAAGGGAGAAAAAATAGAAAGAAAGAAAGAAAGAAAGAAAGAGGCTATAATATAGTGAAGTAAAATAAAGCTATTATAAAGCAAAGCTATACAGACAAAATCTCCCCCAGAAGCATATACATATACACTCACAAAAAAAAAGGAAAAGGGGAAAAATTAATATATCCTGCTCCCAAAGTCCACCTCCTGAATTTGGGATGATTCGTTGTCTATTCAGGTATTCAACAGATGCAGGCACATCAAGTTGTCTGTGGAGTTTTAATCCGCTGCTTCTGAGGCTGCTGGGAGAGATTTCCCCTTCTCTTCCCTGTTCGCACAGCTCCCGGGGTTCAGCTTTGGATTTGGACCCACCTCTGCGTGTAGGTCGCCTGAGGGCGTCTGTTCCCCGCCCAGACAGGACGGGGTTAAAGGAGCAGCTGCTTTGGGGGCTCTGGCTCACCCAGGCCGGGGGGAGGGAGGGGTACGGAGGAGGCGGGGCGAGCCTGTGGCGTCAGAGGCCGGCGTGACGTTGCACCAGCCTGAGGTGCGCAGTGCGTTCTCCCGGGGAAGTTGTCCCTGGATCACAGGACGCTGGCAGTGGCGGGCTGCACGGGCTCCCGGGAGGGGCGGTGTGGAGAGTGACCTGTGCTCGCACACAGGCTTTTTGGAGGCGGCAGCAGCAGCCCCAGCGTCTCACGCCCGTCTCTGGGGTCCGCGCTGATCGCCGCGGCTCGCGCCAGTCTCTGGAGTTCGTTTAGGCGGCGCTCTGAATCCCCTCTCCTTGCGCGCCGCGAAACAAAGAGGCAAGAAAAAGTCTCTTGCCTCTTCGGCAGCTGCAGACTTTTTCCCTGTCTCCCTCCCAGCCAGCTGTGGTGCGCTAACCCCTTTAGGCTGTGTTCACGCCGCCAACCCCAGTCCTCTCCCTGCGATCCGACCGAAGCCCGAGCCTCAGCTCCCAGCCCCGCCCGCCCCGGCGGCTGAGCAGACAAGCCTCTCGGGCTGGTGAGTGCTGGTCAGCGCCGAGCCTCCGTGCGGGAAGTGCGGGAATCTCTCCGCTTTGCCCTCCGCACCCCTGTGGCTGCGCTCTCCTCCGTGGCTCCGAAGCTTCCCCCCTCTGCCACCCGCAGTCTCTGCCCGCGAAGGGGCTTCCTAGTGCGTGGAAATCTTTCCTCTTTCACAGCTCCCTCCCACTGGTGCAGGTGCCGTCCCTATTCTTTTGTCTCTGTTATTTCTTTTTTTTTCTTTTGCCCTACCCAAGTACGGGGGGAGTTTCTTGCCTTTTGGGAGGTCTGACGTTTTCTGCCAGCGTTCAGTGGGTGTTCTGTAGGAGCAGTTCCACGTGTAGATGTATTTCTACTGTATCTGTGGGAAGGAAGGTGATCTCCGCGTCTTACTCTTCCGCCATCTTCTCTCCTCCCCCCTCTTTGGTGGTCTTCTATCAAATACACTGCTTCAGCTTCCACATATGACCCTCAGCCCCAAATCTGTCCCAAATGCGTTCAACTCAAACTTCTCTCCACATTGATGATAACAGGTCTCAATTAAGCTCACCATCTTCTCCCATAAACCTGTTTCTCCTCCTGCCTCAGTGATGAGTGTCACCATCCCCACAGTTGTCAAGCCAGAAGTGGGGCCATCCCCTTGGACTCGTCCCTCCGTCATCTGCACATCTGATCAGTTACTTAGGCTTCTAGAGTCTGCATCCTAGCATCTGTTGATCCATTTCCAATGCATCTACTTTAATGAGGCCTTTGTCATCTGTCATTTGCATCATTATAGTGGTCGGCTAACTGCTTGTTCTCCAATCTACCTGCCACACGACTGCCAGAATAATCTTCCGAAAATGCAAATCAGATCACATTATTTCCCTGCTTAAATTACTTAGATGGCTCCCCAGGAGCTTTCAAGACAAAATTAAAACACCTTAACAACTAATCCTTCTGGATGTGCCCCTGCCTACATCTCTGGCCCTTATTCAGCTAAATACCCTAATACTTTCTTTTTTCTGATCACACTTAACTATACGCACAGGATGTTTCATGTCCCTGAGCCTCCTCCTCAGATGCTCTCCTATGCTCTCCTCTTTGGTCCAGCTACCTAACTGCTGAACATCCTTCTTGAATATCTCTTCTTCCACTAAGCCTTCCTTAACTCCCTGATTAGCTGCTGCTCCTCTGTTCTACAAGACATCCTGTGCACACCTCTATCACCTCTATTGTCATTGCTGGTTTATATATAAGTCTTGTCCCAGAATTTATGCTCCAAGAAAATAAGGACCATGTGTTACTTGGCTTACGCTGTTATAAATATTAGTAGAATGAATGAATGAACAAATGAATCACTGAGCCTTCATGTCTAAAAATAAGTGAATAAAAAGTTGTCTTACAGTATGGAGGTTCCTCAAAAAACTAAAAATAGATCTGTCATATCATCCAGCAATCCCACTCCTGGGCATATATCCAAACAAAACTATAATTCTAAAACATACATGCACCCCTATGTTCATAGCAGCACTATTCACAATAGCCAAACCATGGAAACAACTTAAATGTCCATTGACAGATGAATGGATAAAGAAGATGTGGTACATATAGACAGTAAAGTACTACTCAGCCATAAAAAAGAATGAAACAATGCCATTTGCAGCAACATGGATGGACCTAGAGATTATCATACTAAGTGAAGTAAGTCAGAAAGACAAAGACTTGTGGTTGCCTAAAGGGAGGTAGGTGGGAGAGGGATGGAGTGGGAGTTTGGGGTTAGCAGATGCAAACTATTATATGTGGAATGGATAAACAACAAGGTCCCAATGTATAGCACAGAGAACTATATTCAATAGTCTATGATAAACCATATGGAAAAGAATATTTTAAAAAAGAAAGTATATATATGTATAACTGAATCACTTTGCTGTACAGCAGAAATTAACACGACATTGTAAATCAACTATATTTCAATTTTAAAAAGTTGTTTTATACTCAAGACAGAGGAGAAATTGTGGATAAGCTAAGTAGTGATAACAGTGAAAGAAGTATGAAAAAAAGCACTTCATGAAATTAGATATCTTTGTTTACTTGCATCTTTCTCTAAATGGTATTATTCTCTTAAATAAGTATATTAATACAGTTATTATTAATATTTTGGTGTCTTGCTGATATTCTAATTTTTAATTGGAAAAAAAAAAACCCCAATTCATTAGGAATATATCTTAAGCTGAACTCCCAAGGGAAATTCAAGTGGAGCCTAAGTACTTGAAACTCAGATCCAGGCACCACAGTATGCCTTAGGCGGTTTGGGTTTACTCAACCAACACTTTCACTTGGCATTTAAATTTCTCCAAGATTTTATACCAATCCATCTTTCACCATTCTTCTGTACTCATCTTATATTCCAGTCAAAGTGAACTTCCAAACATACCCTGAAAATGCCCCACTTTTCTCCAGTGCTTTATTCCCTCTCTCTGCGCCTTTATTCCCTCCACCAAGAACCTCTTTGCTCCATTTCCAACTATTAAATATTACGTGCAACTTCATACATAAATACTTCTCTGATTTTTTTCTGGAGAGATTAATTCTCCTCTTTCAGGACTCTCATATCATTTTGTACCTCTCACCATATCCAGTCTTATTTTTTTAACTTTTGTGTAGCAAAAATTACTATACAGTTTCATATTTCATTTTATATTGAAGTTTTTGTTTATCCAACATTTTTCAACCCCTTAAAGACAGAGTATAATTCTCTTAATGACATATTTCAAGCAAATATATTTTAAGTACGGAGAAAAATATAATGTTCTAACCACACTGATACACCTTAGTTCTAAATCACGCATTTTAACTGGTATATATTATTCTATTGCATAAATATTTCACAATCTATCTATTCTCTTACTTCCAATTTGTTGCCATTTTGAAATGGTAAACACTTGGACATGATCTCTTGTGCATGTGTAAAAGAGTTGTCATAGGATACCTTCCTGTGAATCCATTCTTATGAATGGAGAATTAGTTTTTACGCATCTTCAACTTTACCAGTTCCTGCCCTCGCCACCCTGCAGTGCAGGCATTCTTTTGGGCACTGGAGATTATGCCTGTGAACAAAAAGAAGTCCCTGCCCTCATGGAACTTACATTCTGGGTGGGGGCAGAAGGTACAAATAGTAAGCTGTATGCATACAAACTCCCACATCCTCACCAACACTCAGACATTTTTTCTTAATTTTACTAATCTGATAGGTATAAAGTGATACCTGATTGTTTTAATAGATCTCCGATTACTAATACACTTGACCTTTTTTTTCTTATGTTTATTCACTACTTTTAGTGTTCCTTTTTGTGAAGCATCTGTTCATATCTCTTGCCCGTTTTCCCCTGTTGAGTTGCCTTATTCTTAATAATTTATGGGGCATATTGTTCATAATGTTAATTTGGGGGGGTCTATGCATTATAAATATATGCTGCTAGCTGCTGGCTTGACTTCTCACTTTGAGTCTTCTTGTTACAAAGAAGTTTCAGTTTTAACATAATGAAATTATCAGTCTGTACCTTTATGATTTGTGCTTTTTGTATCTTATTTTAAAAACAATGTCGTTTCCCAAGGTCATAAAAATATTCTTCCACATTTTCTTAAAATTTTAAGTTTGACTATGACATTTAGGATTCTAATCCACCTAGAATTAATTTTTGTTCATAGTCTGAGGTAACCGTGTAATTTTATTTTATTTTTCTATGTAGAAACCAATTATCTTAGCTCCCGTGCCTTGACTGATTTGTAACACCACACATTGGCCATACAGTAAGCTTCCATGTGTGTTTGGGACAGTTTCTGGGCTCTCCATTCTGTTTCATTGGTTATTTGCCTATTCCCTGGTCAACCTCACACTATCTTCATTGTTATTGATTTAAATTGACTTGATATATAGCAGCACAAATTCTCCCAATCTTGTTTTTCTTTGAAAATATGTTGTCTATGTATGGTCTTCTGAATGCTCTACCTTTTGAATTTAGGTTGAGCTTATCAACTGCCACTCAATAAATAAATAAATAAATAAATAAAGCAAAACAACAGAACACTTGGAGATTTTGATTGGAATTGCACTCAACTTAAATTACCTTGTGAAGAATTGACATCTTTATTGAGTCTTCCTTTCACAAGATACAGTACCTCTCAGTAGTTGTTTAGGTATTATTTTATGTGTTCCAATATGGCTATATAACTATTTCCACAACTGTGTTACACATCTTTGGTTGTATTCTTTTTTTTTTTTTTTTTCCTAATTTTTTGCTGTTAGGAAACATCATCGTTGTTTTTATTATTACGGTTTCTAATTATTTGTTTCTCTTATGTAAGAATACAGCTGATTTTTGCATTTTGATTTTGTATCTATGGGTTTTGCCGAACTCTTTTATTTTAATAGTTTGTAGATTGCCTTGAATTTTTTTATATAATCACATTAATTGTGAATAACAGTTTGTTTCTTCCTATCAAATCCTTATACATTTAATTTCTTTTGATCTCATGGTTGCTTGCTGGGCCCTTCAGTACTCAATTTAATAGAAGTAGTGATGATAAGCATCATTGTCTTATTCTTGACTTTAAAAGAAATGTTTCTAGAAAATTAATCATTAAGTATATTAAATGTGTTATTTGCTGTAAATTTTGGGTGGACACCCTTTATCAAGTTAAGGAAGGTCCTTCTATAATGCATTTGCTAAGAATTTTTACCGTGAATTAAATTTTATCAGATATTTTCTCTGCAGACATTGGGATAATTATTTTTTCTCCTTTCATATAGTAATGTAGTAATATATAAATATAATGAATTATATTGATAAATTTTCTAACGTTCTAGTATTGAATTCTGGGATAAACCCTAACAGATCATGAATCTTAATTCTAATGCATTGCTGGATTTTATTTTTTACTATTTTGTTTAGGATTTTTACTTCTGTATTTATGAGAGATTGGTCTATAATTTCTTTTCCTATCTATCCTTGTCTGGTTTTGATATCAAAATTCTGTCAGCTTCATAAAATGATTTGTAGTCATTATTTCTTTTTGTTGTTGTTCTCTGAAATAGATTGTGCAAGATTATGGTTCTCTTTTTCTTAACTGTTTGTCAGAATTTGCCTGCAAACTCCTCTGGCCCTTGTGTATTTTGTTTTGTTTCTGTAGATAGATTTTAAACTACCAGTTCAACTTTTTTTTAATTAATTCTTTTAATGAAGTATAGTTGATGTACAATATTTTATAAGTTACAGGTGTACAATATGGCAATTCACAATTTTTAAAGGTTATACTCCACTTATAGTTATTATAAAATATTGGCTATATTCCTCATGTTGTACAATATATCCTTGTAGCTTATTTTATTTTATTTATTTACTTATTTATTTAGTTGCTCTGGGTCTTAGTTGCAACAGGCGGGCTCCTTAGTTGCGGCAGGCGGACTCTTTAGTTGCTGCTCTCTGGCTCCTTAGTTGTGGCATGCAAACTCTTAGTTGTGGCATGCATGTATGATCTAGCTCCCTGACCAGGGATTGAACCCGGCCCCCTACCTTAGGAGTGTGGAGTCTTAACCACTGTGCCACCAGGGAAGTCCCTTATTTTATATATAATAGTTTGTACCTCCTAATTCCCTACCCATATATTGCCGCTTCCTCCTTCCTTCCCCCAACTGGTAACCACTAGCTTGTTCTCTATATCTGTGAGGCTGCTTCTTTTTTGTTATATTCACTAGTTTTTTGTATTTTTTAAATTCCACATATAAGTGATATCATATAGTATTTTTCTTTCTCTATCTGTCTTAGTTCACTTACCATAATACCCTCTAAGTCTACCCATGTTGCTGCAAATGGCAAATTTTCATTTCTTTTATGGCTGAGTAGTATTCCATTGTCTATATATATACACCGCATCTTCTTTATCCATTCATCTGTTGATGGACACTTAGATTGCTTTCATACCTTGGCAATTGTAAATAATGCTTCTATGAACATTGGGGTGCATGTAGATTTTTGAATTAGTGTTTTTGTTTTTTCCAGATATATATACCCAGGAGTGGAATTTCTGGGTCATATGGAAGTTCTATTTTTAGTTTTTTAGTTTTTTGAGAAACCTCCAAACCTGTACCAATTTACATTCCGACCAACAGTATAAAAGGGTTCCCTTTTCTCCACATCCTCACCAACATTTGTTATTCGTGTTTTTGTTTTTTGTTTTTTGTTTTTATTTTTGGCTGCATTGGTTTTTCATTGCTGCACGCAGGCTTTCTCTAGTTTTGACGAGAGGGGACTACTCTTGGTTGCAGTGCATGGGCTTCTCATTGTGGGGGCTTCTCTTGTTGTGGAGCATGGGCTCTAGGCACGCGGGCTTCAGTAGTTGTGACACGCGGGCTCTAGAGTGCAGGCTCAGCAGTTGTGGTGCACGGGCCTAGTTGCTCCGCGGCATGTGGGATCTTCCCAGACCAGGGCTCGAACCCGTGTTGCCTGCATTGGCAGGCAGGTTCTTAACCACTGCACCACCAGGGAAGCCCATATGTGTTCTTTTTGATGAGAGCTCTTCTGATAGGTGTATGGTGATATCTCAGTGTGATTCTGATTTGCATTTCCCTGAAGATTAGTGATGCTGAGCATCTTTTCATGTGCCTGTTGGGCATCTGCATTTCCTCTTTGGAAAAATGTCTATTCAGTTCTTCCGCCCATTTTTAAAATTAGGTTGTTTGTTTTTTTGATGTTGAGTTGTATGAGCTCTTTATATATGTTGGATATTAACCCCTTATCATTCATATCATTTGCAAATATTTTCTCCCATTCAATAGGTTGTCTTTTCGTCTTGTCAATGGTTTCCTTTGCTGTGCAAAAGCTTTTAAATTTAATTAGGTCCCATTTGTTTATTTTTGCTTTTATTTCCTTTGCTTTAGGAGACAGATCCAAAAAAATATTGCTACAATTTATGCCAAAAAGTGTTCTGCCTGTGTTTTCCTCTAGAAGGTTTATGGTTTCTGGTCTTACATTTAGATCTTTAATCCATTTTGAGTTTATTTTTGTGTATGATGTTAGAGAATGTTTTAATTTCATTCTTTTACATGTAGCTGTGCAGTTTTCCCAACACCACTTATTGAAGAGACTGTCTTTTCTCCACTGTATATTCTTGCCCCCTTTGTTACAGATTAATTGACCATAAGTTTATGGGTTTATATCTGGGATCTCTATTCTGTTGCATTGATCTATGTGTCCATTTTTGTGCCAGTACCATGTTTTGATTACTGTAGCTTTGTAGTATAGTCTGAAGTCAGGGAGCGTGAGTCCTCCAGCTCTGTTCTTCTTTCTCGAGACTGTTTTGGCTAGTCAGAGTCTTTTGTGTTTCCATACAAATTTTAAAATTATTTGTTCTAGTTCTGTGAAAAATGGCATTTGTATTTTTATAGGGATTGCATTGAATCTGTAGATGGCCTTGGGTAGTATGGTCATTTTAACAATATTAATTCTTCCAATCCAAGAACAAGGTATATCTTTCCATCTCTTTGTGTCGTCTTCAATTTCCTTCATCAGTGTCTCATAGTTTTCTGAGTACAGGTCTTTTACCTCCTTAGGTAGGTTTATTTCTAGGTATTTTATTCTTTTTGATGTCATGGTAAATGGGATTGTTTCCTTAATTTCTCATTCTGATAGTTCATTTTAGTATATAGAAATGCAAGAGATTTCTATATATTAATTTTGCATCCTGCAACTTTACCGAATTCATTGATGAGCTCTAGTAGTTTTCTGGTGGTGGTGTCTTTAGGATTTTTCTGTGTGTAGTATCATGGCATCTGCAAACAGTTACAGATTTACTTCTTCCTTTGGAAGGAATAAATCCAATTTGGATTCCTTTATTTCTTTTTCTTCTCTCATTGCTGTGGCTAGGATTTCCAATACTATGTTGAATAAAAGTGGCAAGGGTGGGCATCCTTGTCTTGTCCCTAATCTTAGAGGAAATGCTTTCAGCTTTTCACTGTTGAGTATGATGTTAGCTGTGGGTTTGTCATATATGGCCTTTATGATGTTGAGGCGTGTTCCCTTATACCTACTTTCTGGAGCGTTTTTATCAAAAATGAATGTTGAATTTTGTCAAAAGCTTTTTCTACATCTATTGAGATAATCGTATGGTTTTTATTCTTCAGTTTGTTAATGTGGTGTATCACATTGACTGATTTGTGGATATTGAAAAATCCTTGCATCACTGGGATAAATCCCACTTGATCATGTTCTATGATCCTTTAAATATATTTTTGGATTCAGTTTGCTAGTATTTTGTTGAGGATTTTTGCATCTATATTCGTCAGTGATATTGACCTATAATTTTCTTTTTTTGTGATATCTTTGTCTGATTTTGCTATCAGGGTGATGGTGACCTCATAGAAGGAATTCAGAAGTGTTCCTTCCTCTGCAATTTTTTGGAATAGTTGCAGAAAGATAGGTGTTAACTCTTCTCTAAATGTTTGGTAGAATTCATCTGTGAATCTATCTGGTCCTGAATTTTTGTTTGTTGGAAACTTTTAAATTATTGATCCAGTTTCATTACTGGTAATTGGTCTGTTCATATTTTCTATTTCTTCCTGGTTCAGTATTGGGAGATTGCACCTTTCTAAGAATTTGTCCATTTCTTCTAGGTTGTCCATTTTATTTAGTTGCTTGTAGTAGTCTCTTATGACCCTTTGTATTTCTGTGGTGTCGGTTGTAACTTTGCCTCCTTCATTTCTGATTTTATTGATTTGGGCCCTTTCCCTTTTTTTTCTTGATGAGTTTGGCTAAAGGTTTATCAATTTTGTTTATTTTTTCAAAGAACCAGCTTTTGGTTTCATTGATCTTTTCTATTGTTTTCTTCATCTCTATTTCATTTATTTCTGCTCTCATCTTTATGATTTCTTTCCTTCTACTAACTTTTGGGTTTCTTTTTTCTTCTTTCTCTAGTTCCTTTAAGTGTAAGGTTAGGTTATTTATTTGAGATTTGTCTTATTTCCTGAGGTAAGCTTGTATCCCTATAAAATTCTGTCTTAGAACTGCTTTTGTTGTGTCCCATGGGTTTTGGATAGTTGTGTTTTCATTTTCATTTGTAAACTACCAATTCAACTTTTAAAAAATAGCTATAGTTGTCTAATTAGATTTTCTTTTTCTTCTTGAGTCAGTTTTTGTAAGTTCCTTTTCCTAGGGAACTGGCCATTTCATATAAGTTTTCAAATTTAGTTGCATGAAGTTTATACAATTCTCTTATTTTTTAAAAATTCTATATATATGTAGTGATTTTCTCTATATATGTAGTGATTTTCTTTTTTAATCTGTGAATTTTATTAGTCTTTTCAAACCACTGGCTTTTTGTTTTCTTGATCATTTCTACTGAAACTTTGTTTTCTGTTTAATTAATTTTTCCTCTGCAGTAGTTCTTTTCATCTTTATTCTTTGTGTGTATTCTGTTGTCCCTTTTTCCAGTGTCCTGAGTTGGACACATGGCTCATTAATTTCTAGTTTTTCTTCTTTTCTAAATAAGCATTTTAAAGCTTTTGTGAATTTCTCTGCAGTTCTTACTGTATCACATAAGTTTTGAAATATATTTTATTATTTAGCTCTCTATACTATTTGGTTTTAGTTATGATTTTTTTCCTTTGGCCTATTCAGTTATGATTTATTCCCAATGTTTTTTAGAAGAATCTTTAGATTTCCTAATTCATGGAAATAAGTAAATTTTTTTAAAAGTGAGTTTTAAAGTTAAGTTTTGTTTTGTTTTATAGATCAGAGAATATGGTCTATGTGATTACTGATTTGTTGTTGTCTGGGCTAAGATGGTGGCATGGTGCCATTAGAGACCTAGATCCTTCTATCTTTCTGCTCCATCATCCCAATACGTGACTTCCATAATATACCTTTTTAAAATTTCTTACTGTTTCCAGGAAAATGGTTTTCATATAGCAGCTGTTAAGTACAATGATCTCATTTAACATACCATGCTGCATAAGAAGGAATTAACAGCCCAAACTCAATAATCAGGAGATTTGTCATGAGTCAGTCCTCCTTCTATCCTCATCAGCTTCTTTCTCTCAGACAGAGTTCAGAATCCTGTTCTGAAATTGCTCCATCTCATTCCCCGGCTCTGGACCTGAAGAGTTGCCTCCAACGTTAGGCATTTAGGAAATATTTGTCAAATTAAAGAATACATAATTAGAAAGGAATGAATATCTCCCAGCATGTTAATCTTGCAAGTCCCAAACTAGGAATGGATGGCAAATGTCACAAGCAGTAATTCGATACACTTACTAAAGAGATTGGAACTAGAACAAGGCAGGCTTACAGTGCAAGAAGAAGCATCATGGACTGCACAATCTTGGGGGAACAATTTCAGGAAAATTAATTTTGAAACAACAACTTTCTGGGAGCCTCCAAAATATATATATTCATGAATTTTCTGGCTGACCTATCACATATAATTTTCCCATTGTTCACAACATAAGCAGTGTCTGTCTATTCAGGACAGCAGCAACTCCACACCAAATATTGTCCACAAAGCCAATCTAGATAGTTGAGCCAAAGGCACATGGTTACTGGGGAGTGGGAGACGAAGTTTAGGGCATTGTATTTTGTAGGTGGTGCTTGGCCGTCCTGTAACTGCACCCTTCCACCTTGCTTTGGCCAAGTCAACACAGCTTGGGTGTGGTTGCTCGTAAATATTCCCAAAGAGCAATGACGATTCTTTTGGATTCCTGAACACGCCATCTCCCTGTGGGAGAGCTCTGGGGTGTGTGTCCAGGACTCTCAATGAAGTTTTAATCAAAGCACTGCTTCCTCCCCGTTGTTGCTTTTGGAATGGCCTTGTTCTCTGAGTCCGAGTTTTGACAACAGCACCTCGCTGAATTTTTCCATAGCAGCTCTTGGATTTTTGCCCGATCTCCTCCCATCTGCACACCCCCATTTCCTCTCTTCTCTGTTTTGGCTCTGTGTGGTTCTTCTCGGTAACGTGGCTGAAGAGTAATGAACCCAAAATACCTAAGCAACAAATGAGTCACCACACTCAACAGCAGAGTTCTGAAGATCAGCGGGTGTGTTGGGGGCTAAATAGCAGAAGAGGTGGCTTCCCAGAGAGAGAGGGAGAGGGAGAAAAACAGAAACAAAATGAACAAGTTGGCTGAGGTGGCTGACAGCAGCTGAGTGGGTGGAGGGGGAAGGGAACTTGGTTGACTTGCAAAGGTGAGATCGGCACCGTGGCTTGTCACACCCTGGCTGACTCAAGCTAAGTGCAGCCCCCTCTGGACCTGCTAACACTGGACTGTCTAGTAAAACCAGGCTGGACAAGTCATCTGACTGCTGTCCTCCCTGGTTTACAAGTTCTGAGTCCTAGGGCTTGGAACTCTTTGTCCAGGTTGCTGCAAGTCTGCTTAATCAGGGACCCAGTGATATTGCTCCAGGGCCATTCCCTTTCTGGTCATAAGTTTATCTGGGTGACAAGAGCCAAGACATAATTTAAATTGCTTCTTTGTACTTTTCAGTTTGTTGGGGTTTTTTAGAATGCATCATTTTCCCAAAATCTTATCTTGAAGCATAATAGTAGAGCTGGGTGGCCAGCTCAAGTCCAAGGCTCCAGGCTGCACTGGGCGTGAACACTATGGGCAGCTAAGGCTGTGACTCTGCTGAGAGATCCGGGGACATTGCCCCATCAGGATCAGCTTGGCTTAGAATCCACAGGGCATGTGTCCTGGAAGCTTAGGACAGGACTCCTACTTTTTCTACTTTTCTAAGTAAAAAAGGGAATGGAGTAAGCTGAGCCCTTGGAACATGTCTAATGGTCTGATTTCATGGGGATCTGCCTGGCCAGCCCACAGTCCTTCCCGAAGACTTTTAAACTGTCACAAGGAGCCAGAAGGAAAAGCCACATGTGCAAGGGACAAGGGCTAGGATGCAACTAGGACTGTTGATGTGTCATGGCTGCCAGGAGAATCTTTTTTTTTTTTTTTTAATTTTATTTATTTTATTTTTGGCTGCGCTGGGCTTCCTTGATGCACGCAGGCTTTCTCTGGTTGCGGTGAGCGGGGGCTACTCTTCGCTGTGGTGCGAAGGCTTCTTATTGCGGTGGCTTCTCTTGTTGCGGAGCACGGGCTCTAGGTGCGCGGGCTTCTGTAGTTGTGGCTCTCGGGCTCTAGAGCGCAGACTCAGTAGTTGTGGCGCACGGGCTTAGTTGCTCCACGGCATGTGGGATCTTCCCAGACCAGGGCTCGAACCGCTATTCCCTGCATTGGTAGGTGGATTCTTAACCACTGCGCCACCAGGGAAGCCCCAGGAGAATCTTTTGAAGAAAAAAAATATATAAAATGTTCCTTGAGATAGGCTGTCTCAGATCATGAGGATGACGGGGTTTGCTCACAAGCTGTTTGGAAGTTTGGGGACTACCTTAGAAAGAGAGGAAAACAACGTAAGCTGCTTTGGGTTAAGTCTGCAGCCACTTTCCGCTCCACTTGACCCTGCACTGGGGGCTGGACTCAGCCTTTGGTTTCGTCTCCCGCAGACCCCGCCCCCACCCCACCCTGCAGAAGAGCACAAGCAGATGCCATGACTTGGGAAGAGCAAAGCTTGATCTTGAGAGGAAGTAGAGGACTTAACGCTAACAAGGCTGGACAGCTAGAAAGAGAACAATTACAGCCCCTGTGAAGAAAGACCAGAACCCAAGACCTGATCAAGGCAAACTATCTGATCCCTATTAAGTTCCTGAAAAGGGCTGCCTCTGCTCAGTTCAACTCACCCTCAGCTGCGCCAACAGGTGAATTACTGAAAATCTTCTTTGGAAATGATTTGTGAAAATCATCTCAGGGAAGTCCATATTCTTGTCCTCAGAAGTCTTCATTTCAAAATGAACAGTATCATTTTCTTAAGATGACATAAGCAATTAAGCTTGTCATAAAAATAAAAGTAGAAACAAAAAAGCCAGCCATAAGTTCCCACTCTCAGAATGTTAACTTTTTAGTGTGTTTCCTTCCAGTCCTTTCATAGGCATTGGTCTATTCTTTCACACTGTTGTTCTCATTCTGTATATAGAATTTTGTACATTACTTTTTGCTAAACATATCTTTTTCTGGTGTCACCTGGAAAATATGTAACCATAATTATTAATGGTTGACATATAATCCATAGATTATGTTTTGGACTTTATACGTGCTTCCAGTTTTTTTAAACTATGCCTGTATTTAATTAGTGTACAAAATTTGGAGATTTTCACATTAGCCCCATTACTTAGCCATGTGGTAAATCATAATAATATCCCAGTTGGTAACCCGAGGGCTTTGGGAGGAATCTATAGGACAGATAATCAGAGGGAGCTGCCAGTCAGTCTTCTTCGGGGATCTAGCCCCTCTTCAGCTGTAAGACTCATGGATTTCTGGTGCAGGAGTCCTGAAGGACACAGAAATTGCTTAAGGCAATGTCACCGGCATCTAGCTGTGTATTTCCTGCCAAATGTGGCCCACAGTTCCATCTCCAGCCCCACATTTTCAAGCATCCTGAAGATAACAGATAATATTTTCAGTGAGTGAAAAGAATAGTAAAATGAAGGACAGGGGCTACACTCTGTGTGACAAGGCTGAGGCTCTCCTTTTAAAACATTTATAAAGCATCTTCTTCTTCTACTGATTTCCTAGTGGAGCATTTTGATTTCTTGTGGGCTTCCCTGGTTGGGTCGCTTGCTGGAGAGATATGTTTTGAGCTGCAGAACTAGGGCAGCAGAAGCAGAAAGAGCTGGCACTAGTCAGGATAGGCAGAGTCAGCTATGGGTATAATTTATCATTTACCAAATAGCTCGTAGTTGTATGGTTGTCTTTAAACATTTCACGCAAATGCTGTTTTCTTTCAAAGGCAAGTCCTGCATCGTATAGAACACGGTTCCTGAGCATAATGGAGGAGAATGTGCTTCATGCCAAGTACTTTTTAGTAATTATTTCATTTAAGAAACTCAACAATCCAGAGTCAAGTGCTCTTTTCCTTATTTCGTATATGAGGTCATTAGACCATAGAAAAGAAAAATAAGCCACCTAAGGGGACATGGCTAATAAATGTTTGAGTCAGGATTAGAACCCAGGGCTGATTTCAAAGCCTGTGGTCTTTGTCCTACATCATGCTGCCTCCCTTGTTTAGCCTTGCTTATCTTTTTTTTTTTTAAATATTTATTTATTTATTTTTGGCTGCGTTGGGTCTTTGTTGCTGTGTGCAGGCTTTCTCCAGTTGCGGCGAGCAGGGGCCACTCTTCGTTGCGTGGGTTTCTCGTTGCGGTGGCTTCTCTTGTTGCGGAGCACGGGCTCCAGGTACATGGGCTTCAGTAGTTGTGGCTCACGGGCTCAGCAGTTGTGGCACGTGGGCTGTAGAGCACAGGCTCAGCAGTTGTGGCACACAGGCGTGGTTGCTCCGTGGCATGTGGGATCCTCCCAGACCAAGGCTTGAACCCGTGTCCCCTACCTTGGCAGGTGAGTTCTTAACCACTGGGCCACCAGGGAAGCCCAGCCTTGCTTATCTATTGATAAACATGCTTGTAATTAAAAATGAGCTAATATTTATTGATTAAAGGTGGGGCTTTCTCTGAGATCCAGAAGTCATTCACAGCATTCTCTTGAGAGACCCTAAGACTAGGGGTCCAACAGTGTATAAGGAGCTCTTTCATGGGGTGGTGTTAGAGACCCCATGGAGGTTCTGACAACAGAAGGCCACAGGGAGCTTCCACTTCCCATTTTCTCCAAGGCCAGTCCTTGGGACATATTACGGAATAGAAACTATTGATTTACTGTGCTCTTTAATACCTGTGTAATAGAATGACTTTATCATAAGAAAAGTGCCTGTTTTCCCACTAGACTTGAATTTTGTGAAGTAGGGGACTATACATATTTTCTTCATTGCTATATTCCCACCCTTAATGCAGGGCTTAGTCAATAATAGATGCTCAACAAAATTTGTTGAATGAATGAATGAAAATAATATCTAATCAAGTGTGGGCCAAAGGTGTAGGCTGGAGTTAAGGATGGCTCATGATCAACTCCCCAGATATAGATGTGTTTCTCAGGATGTGTAGTCTAAACTGAGGTGGCCCAAATCAGGATTGGTCAGGAAGCCTGTGCAATCTGTTTCCATTTTTTAATATCCGTAATATACTCTTGGTCACAAGCATGAGGCCATTTGACATGGGAAATGAAGTGTTTCCTTTTTTCCCCTTCCCTTCCATCGTGGACTGAAGATAAACTTTTTTTCCTTGTCTCCTTGATTCCTCAATCAAGTTGGATTTATACTAGGCTTACAAAGAGAATCCCTCCTACAGAGAGTGCTTACAGCATCTGGCTTGTTCCCCAAAGGGAAAAGTCAGAGTGAAAGTGTACATTAAGCCCACTTAATTAAGTGTGCATTAATACTAAGCAATTAATATTGTGCTCAAGAAACAAAAAGCAAGAGCATTACAAGTGGTTTTTGTCATAATCCTGTATCTCCCAAATGTGTAAACTCCAGGAAAGTCCAGATCCCCAGTAGGAACCCATCTGCTATATTTCTAGTCTGATACTCTTCTGTTTATATTTGCTCATTTCTCTCACAGAGTGCCAGGAGAGAAAAAGTGATATTTAAAAAATTCATCTGCTAGTATTTATGCAAACACAATCCTCTCCAAGTGTGGGTTGAGCAATATGAGGAAAGCAGATGCAAATGCCTCCAACGGACATCAATGAAACTGTAATAAAGGGAAGGGAGAAGTACGTATATCTACCTTATAAGATCTGAAAAGCAGAAGACAGAAACTGTCCTCTGACCAGCTGCACTTGACAGGGAGAAGTTCTGGGTCTTGAGCTCCAGATTTGGAGGCTTATTTTCATCTGTCAGTGAATCTGTTGGGCTTCTCCTGTGTACTAGCCAGTTAGGGAATTATAAAAGCTTAAGATTCCTGGTTAAGGATATAACAGTAAACAATTATAAAAGAGCATGTTACTGACCTAAGGAGAAAGGGGAAGAAACATTGGTTGAGCCTCAATTATCCGCTTAATTTTTTGCTGAGTGTTTCACGCACAGTATTTCAGTATTTAATTCTGACAGCTATCCTATGATACTGTCATCCTCGTCCTTCAGACCCAGCCTCACGGTGGCCGTATAACTTGTTCAACATCATATAACTTAAGCTGTCTATTTTGAAAATCCATGCTTTTCCCCCTATATCATACATAAGGAGCTTCTAAGGCTTAAAATCCAATGTTATATGTGTTCGGAATCTAAATAGCTAACATCAGGGAGTTCCCTGGCAGTCTAGTGGTTAGGACTCGACGTTTTCACTGCTGGGCCTGGGTTCAATCCCTGGTCGGGGAACTAAGATCCCACAAATCAAGTGGCGTGGCAAAATAATAAAAAAATAAAATAAACAAATAGCTAACATTGGTTGAGTGTTTATGAGATGGGCAAAAGTTTAAGTTCTTTATGTATGTTAACAGATTTAAACTTTGTAATCACTCTAGGAGGTGGATACTACTCTTATCTCATTTTAAGGATGGAGAAATTGAGTTTACGTATAAAAAAAGTTGTCCAAATCACAAGGAAATAGAAGAGCCCAGTCTGGATCCCGAAGCTATGCATCTAAGCACTACACCACACTGCCTCTCCTCTGAGGAGCGCTTTTAAACACATTCCAGAATCCCACCTCCCCTTCAGCCACCCCAAGCCTACATTGATTTAACGGGGACAATATTCAGTAAACACAGTACAGTAAGTCCTCCATATCTGCAGGTTCCACATTCAGGGATACAACCAGCCGTGGATGGAAAATACTCAGGAAGAAACCAAACAAACAGAAAGTTCCAAAAAGCAAAAACGAGTTTGCAGCCCTGGCAAATATTTACATAGCATTTACATTGTACTAGGTATTAAGAAATCTAGAGATGACTTAAAGTATACAGGAGGAGGTGCATAGGTTTTACGCAAACATGACACCATTTTATATACGGGACTGGAGCAGCCCTGGAGTTTGGTATCCGTAGGGGGTCCTGGAACCAATCCCCTGTTGTTATTGAGGAAAGACTGTATTTCAATTCCTCTCAAAATCTCTCTTCTTGCAGCCCACATCCCAGGGTCCTTGCCTGGAGGTGTAATGCCTCAGGCAGGTCAGGACAGTCACTTGCAACAAGATTGGAAAAAACGAATTGGATAATCTATTCTCTTTAGAAGCTCAAGAACCAAGCAGTTTAGAGTTTCCCCCTTAGTATAAAGAGAATACTCTTCTGCTTGAGATAAAGGTTAGCAGGCCTCCCCGTGCAGCCTGATGCTAGAAGGAGATGCAGTGGATGGCCGCACGCCAGGCCCGGGTCCCCCTGTCCTCTCCTCACCCTCCTCTCCAGGTCTCTGCCTGAAGAGAATGAAATAAAAGAACATCCAGGGCAGGAGAGCTGTTTCCCTTTCCTGTAAATGCCTTTGTTAAGGCACCATGTTTAAGAAGGCATAGCAATGTGGTGAGGGAGCCAGGGGCCTGGTCTCAGAAGCATGAGTACTACCATTTACAGAGAAGCAAGCAGGAGAGAAGAATCTGAAAGACAGAGCCTTAACCCAAAGACACGGAGTTAAGCCTAAAGAAAGTGTTTAAATAGTTGAATGATGAAGTTTTAAAACTTATGGAACTAAAATTAGTTTTTTCCCTCTTGCTACCCAGCAAGTGGAGGCTCACAGGGATAGCAGAGTGACTTAGAGAAAAAAAGAAACTGTGTTTTCTTTACACATCTGAGTGGAGTGAGTAATTTTGCAATCCTGGTTTACACGGGAAAGGGGAGGCGGATATGAGTTTCAGGAGTCAGAATCAGAGCTGAGGCCGCTGCAGTCCCCCTCACTCCCTCTCCACAGCAGCAGGGGTGGGATCCCCAAGACCTTTCTTTGAAGGCCTGTTCTCTCCGCAGTGAGGTCCACGTACTTATATTTAGACAACATGAGGACACGTTCATGAACCTCACCCACAATGTTCAGTGTGGGTAAACTGCCGACCTCTCTCTGCTGAGTCCCATGATGATGGCGGGATCCTTCATGTCCAAGGAGTGGGATGTCGGCCACTTTTTACTGCCTGTGGGTGTCCAGGACAATGACTACACCAGAGGGTGGTAACCCATAGCTGAGAAAGTAGATCCTCGTCTGCAGTCGCCCCTCACTCCCATCACATCAGGAAGATGCTGAAGACCAGCTGAGGAGAAGAAAAAAGAGGAGCCAAGCTCTGCAATGAAGGATGAGGAGCTGAACTCAGCAGGCTTCTCCAGCAGGTTAACATGAATGTGGGTAAAGGGACCTAGCACTTTATGTGGCAGAAGGTTGCTTTTCCTCTAGAAACAGAAAATGAGAAAAGACTCTTTTCCAAGTACAGAACCGACCCTTATCTATGTGCAATCTTCCCTGATGACAAGCAGCAAAAAGTGTAGTTGATAGCTGCCCAGGTTTGGAAGTTCAAATCCCAGCTGTGCCACTTCTTTCCTGTGTAACCTTGGGCACATTACTTAACCTCTCTGTGCCTTTCATCTGTCAAATGGAGAAAATAATAATACCTTCCTCAAAGGATTGTTGGAGGATTAAATAACATATATAAAGCCTAAAGAACAGTTCCTGGTACATAATAAGCCCTCAATAAATTTGGCTATAATTACTTTTATGACAAGGGTAAGAGCAGTATGATTTTGAAGGTCTTTCTAGTTTAAGGTATCCTTAAATTTACTGACAAGTGATTAAGGGTAAACTCTAATTGAATTTTTCAACAAAGTCATAGAGTCTCTCCCTCCATAGGCCAATCACCTTTTGCAAGGAACTGTACCCCACACCCTGGAAAGAAAGGTATTCATTCAATGAATCAGCCTTCAGCCAAATAGGATTTTGAAACAAGACTGACATCCTGACACTTCCTATCATTAAGGATGTTCTGATAACCATGTTATATAAGAAGACAGTACCCAACTACTGTCCTTTTCCTCCTATAGGCTGAGTTCAGGATCAAGTCAAAATGGGCACTTCATTCAAAATGGGCACTTCAGCATGAAAACAATACTCATGGAAAGAATGTGGAGTTAGGAAGTCCTGGGTCTCCCATTTTGGCCTCCTAGCTTCCTAACCGTGAGAACCTAAGAGAGTTGTTTCTAAAAATGAAGATAATACCTACAGAGTAGGGTCTTGTGAGGGAGGATTAAATTAAATTAAAGTGACCAGTATAAAGAAGGCACTCAAATGTCAGTTCCTGCTTCCTCTTTCCCCCTTTCCTGCTGAGATACAGAGTTGGACTACTCTGTGGGAAGGGGGCATTCATCAAATGATGTGTCAGTTTATTTTTCTCCCACTTTTTTGAGGCAAGAGATCATGAAGATGGGAAGAAACAATCACCCATCAAGAAAAGATTGGTCTAATCTTTTCTACCCAGTGGAAATTGCCCATTTTTCTCCTCTAGCACTTTAGAACAATGATCAAAGTCCAGCTGATACTGAACGATCTAGCTACTCTAAGACCGCCTCGGTCAACCAAGAAGTAAGTGTCCTGTTGATCGCTATTGAAGGTGGAAACAAATAAGGCCTCAAGTAAATCCATCCCAATATGGCCCCTTTCCAGAGTTTACAGGATGTATGCAACACCCAAGGGGGCAGGACAAGTGGCCACAGCATTGAGATGCTTCATTATCAATGGAGGAGGTAGTGCAAGTCCTGCCAGCTTCTTATCAGAGTTCTAAGGACAAAGCTGAGTGTCCAGTCCAGTCCCCTCTAGTTATACCAATTCATAGTCACAGAGCCCTTCTCTTCCCTGCTAACATCCATTCAAGCACCCAACCATCAAACTCACCAAGGCCTCGCCGTAATTCCCCACCCACTCTGTTTTCTTCAACTGCCAGAGAACTTTTCTAAAATGAAGCAGAGGCCAAGAATCTGGGGCTCCTTGGACAGGAGTCATCTTAGCTGCTGACACACACAAGTGCTGACATTGGAAAGTACCACTGCCGAACCAAAAAGCCACTTCCTAGAGATGGCGGAAGTCCTCAAAGCTTGGTTCCTGGAACACCACTGATGTGGTCCAGAAACTTGAAGCCTTCCATGCCTCAGTTTTCCAGCATGTGGGAAGGGTAATGACAACAAAGGAAAATTGCTACCTACTGCCCAAGTTGTCATCACTCTAAGTTTGAATGACTCAACCGACTTCAGAATGCTGTGAAAAGAAATTATATTTACTGTGTTTTCTGAGATGAAAGGTGCCAGAATTAGGCAGAGCTGAGTCAAGCAGTAGGGTGTCAGCTGGGGTGCAGTGAAGATTTGACAGCATGTTCCCTTGGCTTGTATACTGAACTTTAATTTTTGCCGTGGTAGAAATTTTTCGGTAACAATTATTTTATTTTTTCCTTTGTAAAATACTTTTACATTTCTCCTTCCAAGTCTGAGGCATGAAGAGTTGTGTTGGAATACAAAACCACTCCTCCCAGTTGAACTGCTCAGGACTGCAATTTAAAAACTAGTTGAACATCTTTTAGATTCTTCTTCATACCATGCCATGCAAAGGGGCTAGTATCTAGCTTTTCTTTTTTTTTTTTCTCTTTCTAACTAAACAAGTAAAATTTCTAAGATTGAGAGTCTATGAGATCCTGTTCAGCTTCTGCCCTGACAGCTATCTTTGCCTCCCCCTACATTTTCAGATGAGCTTCATTTCAGACTCATTTTGGAAATGTAGACATTTATTTGCTCCTGGGCCACTTACTCTTTGCCTCTCTGTTCAAATGTCAAGAGCACAAAAGGAAAAGATTGCAATGATCATGTGCAACTTGCCATCCCAAACCTCTGATGCAAGAGATGCAAAGCAGGCTAGAGTGGGCCTTGGCTTCTCTGACAGAAGAGCAGCCAGAAGAGGAGGAAGTGGGAAGAGGCCCCCGGGGCTGCGGTGGAGACTCTATCAGCAAAGTCAGCACCTACAGGCTGACAGAGGTAGCAAACAGGTCTGTGCCTGGTGCCCCACCATGCAACTGCCCTATCAGGCCACATCAGGGGCTGTCGAGCCGAGTTTCTGCACACTGTCTGCAATCCTACATGCTGTCGGTAACACAGGCACCCTGTGAAGTCGACAGACAGTTTCTTGTGGAGCTGAACCCTCTGCCTCATTCTCATCTCCTACATGTGCCCCCTTTACCACCACACTTTGATCCAAATTCTTCTCAGGGTCCCTATTACATGCTGGTTCTACTTGAAATCAATTCCTGGTGGCCAGGATGTCCACAATTTAGCTTATAGCCTTCAAAACAAAAGTGAAAAAAATAATCATCACTAAAATAAATAAAAATGAGTCTCCACTTTCTGACAATTTTTTGATTTGTTTACCATGTGACAGTTTCTACCTACTTCCCATCTTACATCATCATTTGCCTTCTTTGGTGCCCTTTTCCTTCTTCCTCCCTTTGGGCCAACCCATTGACAACCATCCCACAAAATGGCTGGACGGGGCTTCCCTGGTGGCGCAGTGGTTGAGAATCCGCCTGCCAATGCAGGGGACAGGGGTTCGAGCCCTGGTCTGGGAAGATCCCACATGCCGCGGAGCAACTAGGCCCGTGAGCCACAACTACTGAGCCTGTGCGTCTGGAGCCTGTGCTCCATAACAGGAGAGGCCGCAACAGTGAAAGGCCCGCGCACTGCGATGAAGAGTGGCCCCCACTTGCCACAACTAGAGAAAGCCCTCGCACAGAAACGAAGACCCAACACAGCCAAAAATAAATAAATAAATAAATAAATAAATAAATAAATAAATAAATAAATAAATAAATAAAATGGCTGGACGGTGAATTGCCTGTCTTACAAATTCATCCTCAAAACAATTGTTCAGTTAAAATACTCTTGGGCCCTCCATCAAAAAAGATCAGCAATGTTCTTTGAAACGTCTAAGCCTGTCGCATGTCTGAACATACCTAGGGCCACGTTTCTCTCCATTTCTATGAGTCATCAACCTCTCTGACTCTCCGGTTTCCATACTGTTAGATTGCTTTGGGGTTAGTTGTGAGGTGAAGACCTACTGCAAAATTCAAGTTGGTAGTCATAATACTACACTGAACCTCAGACGGAAGATTGACATGGTTTCTTACCTGCCAGGAATAAGCAACCACAGGACTGAAGTGATTTTCAAGATTCAGGATTTGCTGAGTGGTCCTAATTGCTAACAGCCAACAGAGGAAGGGGATGCCCAAAACCAGCCAGCCTACCCTGTGAACTGTTGGGCACAGTCGTTCCACTAAGGATGGTGGTTTGCCCATTTTTGTGTTTTGCCATCATTTCGGCAGGATGAAAACCCCCAAGGGCCAATTTACCCCACTGACCGCCACTTAACGATTAAAAAACAAACAACAAAACTTAGGTTTGTTTATTGAGAAGAAAACCAAAGCTTTGGAGAGAAGACAGGGATAATGTCTTTGGATCCCCAGGGCCTAAGGGTCTCAAAAGATATTTACTGAGGTCATTTGATTCCTGTGAGGGTTAATCATACATAATTTTCCAATCATTCCAGTCTTGAAACTACCCTTGGAAGGTAAATCTTTGTCTTAGAGTACAATCAGGTAATGGATTGTGGCCAGACTAATTTCTTAATTTTTATAAAACATGGTAAAGACGAGAGAAGCAGCAGGAGCCTGAGCCTCCCAAATGCTTAGAATTAATTGACTGGTCATTGATGATCTGTAAAAGATATTTCTCTCTAAAACTTGGTCGGGGGAAGAAGGAGGGTCCGACATGGTCACCAAGGTGGCCAGAAATCCAAATGCTATGACAGGCAAAATTCTTGGCATAAGAGAAAAGAAAATTGGGCAATAAGATTAGACTGTGTGTTTCTGAGGTCACGTCAGCAGTCTCCTGGGCCACGGCTTTTGCTTGCTCACAATGCAGTTTGCTCAAGCAGTGCAGCTGCGGGCAGCAGGGCTTTGGATACAAAGCCCTGGTGAGAGAAAATCAAAATAATCCCCATTAAGTTCCTATTATCTTAAAACTTAGAAACCCTAATGAGAGGCTTCCAGAGTGAGCAGAGCAGCAGGAGGGCACGTCTGATGCATGCTGTCTTCTTTGAGGATGTCACTGTCGCCGTGGGCAAGCTGAGTGCCCACGTGCGTCAGAGCAGTTTCCCTGGAAGCAGCCAAGACTGATGGGGCACCCTAGGACTCAGAAGCCACAAGGAAGAGACAGAGAAGCAGTGCGGAAGTGACACTGGCGTCCCGAAGGAGACCCTGGGCCTGAGGGGTGACTATCTTTAACCCCGCATTTTGTTAGTTGCTCCTCAGAAGCTCTGAGCAGATTTCACTTTGAAGGTCCCAGACTCTTTTAAGTGTGGTGCTGCCTAAAGGCAGGTCAAATGCCCTGTGCAGGACTCCCTCACCTCTACGATTCTCAGACTGTGTTCTCATTACACTTCAGGTAGAGGAATCTCTTATGGTAAGAAGGAGAATGCTTATTCCCCCAGCAATGAGCAATTGTGGAAGCACTCCTCTCTAGACCCGGCAGATGGTTTTCAGTGTTTTCTGTCCAAACACTGCGTCCCCTCACCAGCTCTGCATTACATCTTGGCACTGCGCGGCCCACTAGTACCACATCATCTCTTGGTACTGAGCCAAGAGTGTGCCCGACAGCACTTAGCACCATACAGGGAGTCTATGGGGGCCCTCCAAGCTCTCTCCACCGCACTCCTACTGGAGCAGGGGAGGAGATTATCAGGCAGCAAGTCACAGTGTTGTTAGGTATTGTTATTATTACCCTGATGTGTAATAAATCTGCATGGTGCAATAAATTAAGGCAAGGATCTGTTCTCACTTTACACGCTGCCAATAGTTTTATTGTAACAGCTTGAAGACGTGCGTTTTCCTTTTTAGGCAGAGCAGAGGAAGCTGTGAAATTTGAAGAGAGAACAAAAGGATACTTGAATGTAGTTTGCAAGACAGGTATTGGACAAAAGGCAGCTCATCAGGACAGCCAGCATGTAACATTTCTGTGTTTAATGGTGTTGGGGAACTTTGATGCCTTACAATGCCCCAAGAATTCATTTGAATTCATTTTCATATCAGTAGATCTGCGTTCTGCAAAGCTGATCTCTCTACCAAGACTTACAGTGCTTTCTTTTGGTGATAAACCTGAGCTGATTGTAAGATCACACAAATTGGTTCTGGAACTCATTAAAGTCAGCAAATGAGCATTAGTGAGATAGTTGCATAGGCTGAAATTGTGATAATCTGTCCATTTTGGCAATTATGGCTCAAAGGGAGAAGGGGGGGGGTGAGAAACCCTACGACTCCCAGCAGGAAGATTATGATGCATTTCAGGTGCCTGTCCAGTGATGCATATGCCCTGGCTTTTCTTCCTTTATACCATGCACCTCCATTCTGCAAGAGACAAGGGAAGGGCTTGAGAAATGCTTCCCCTCTATCCTTTGCCAAGTTCAAAGCCCAGGCTGAGGCCTTTAATCATGTCCCCAGCATACCTGACACTTAATGAATATTTTTTGTCAAGAGTGCTCCTCTTTGGTAGGAAATCTATTTCTATTCTTTGTTTTAGAATTTAGCCTTTACTTCTGAAATTCAAATTGTTAGTCATTCAAGATTTCTTAACCCTCTGGTTCCAGGGCCTTCCATTTATCTTTTTCTTCTGTTTCACTAGGCTCATAGGCTACTTTCCCCTAAACTAGGCATACTGGATGCTGATGCTCTGTTTTATGTGCCATTGGATCCCCTGAATGTTTATTAAGCTCTTGAGTACATAGTTGATACTCAATATGTAAATGGTAATTAACTGATTTTCAAAAGAGTCATATATGGCTCATTCTACAACTACCAGCTCTATTTCCCTAGTTTACCATCATCTCTGTATTACCCTGCAAAACTATGCATTCCCCATGACCTTCCAGCCCAAAACAACTGACGCCCTTGGTAATCCCCTTGGCAAAACCCTAATACTCACCCCTTCAGTCCTCCTTAGAAAACACTACACTCCTTCGCTTGAATCTCATTTATTAGCAGCAAGCACTAAGACAGGAAATTTCATTCTCTGAGTTTGAGTAATCTCATGAATTCTATTTTTTTCTCTTATGTTTTCCCCCTAATACATTCTACCTCTGGTTAATCTGTGACAAGCCTAATCAGTATAAACTCTGGAAAAGCTGAGGTCATAATTTCTGAATCTGGTTTGAATTTGGGATTTGCTCCCCCAACTCAAAATTAATATTTTAAATGTACTAGAAGTGTGTTTTCCACTTTCTGGCCTCAAAGTTATGTTTTTTACACACAAAGTTTAGGATCTGGCTCAACTAATTATGAAAATGGAAAGGAAGTTTCCAACTCCTTTTCTGGCCTTTCCTCTATCTCACCACTGCCTGCCACCAACACACACACACACACACACACACACACACACACACAAACATAAAAGTCACTGGAGATGGGAAAGATGGAGTACTTGCTTGAATTCCCCTTAGGTTGTATCACTGTTTGGAAATGATTGGTTCTCATCCAGAAGCAGACAGGGACAGAGTAAGGAGTTACTGTTTTAGCTTAGCCATATAAAGTAGCACATACCCCAGGCTTTAATCTTTCTGTAAGGCTGCTCTGGGATATGGTCTTCTTTCTAGTGAATAAGCAGATTCATGTTAACAAATATTTACCAAGTACTTATTTTGTTCCCAGTACTGTATTGTTCATTATATTATCTCATTTAACTTAATTCTTGCCCTTTAATGATATTTTCATTTCATAAATGAGGAAGCAAATGTTTAAAAATATTAGGTGGCTTTTGCTGAATGGTAGAACCAGAGTTTTGGATTCCAGGTCTACTGTTCTTCACATTTCACCATGTTTTCTCTTGTCTGATTTTTTAACTTTGTGCTAATAAAATCCTATGTGTAAGAAGTGGAACTCTCTGTATAAGGTAGTAGCTCTTAAGTAACATACAGAGCGTGGACATCTGTATGTTACTTAAGAGTATGTACCATTCTGATGAAACCCCATTCTAGAGCTGGCATTGGCTTCTGGGTAAATGCCCATCTAGTAAATACTCAGGTAATACTTTATAAAGATTTACACAAATTTCTCACTGGAAATTTGGGGCTTAGGACATCTCCAAGACTGGGTCCAAGCGTTATGCATCAAGGGAAGGAACAGAAAGCCTGATGATACTGTAAGATGCTGGTTGTGTGTTCCTTTATACCATAGATAATGGGTCTAAAAGTTGTATTAATTTGTTGTAAACAAAATTGAAAGTAGGATGAAAATAGGGGGAAAAAAATCTCTGCCTAAATTTTTTTTTAAAAGGTACTTGAGGACTTCCCTGGTGGAGCAGTGGTTAGGAATCCGCCTGCCAATGCAGGGGACACAGGTTCGAGCCCTGGCCCAGGAAAATCCCACATGCCGTGGAGCAACAAAGCCCGTGCGCCACAACTACTGAGCCCGCAAGCCACAACTACTGAGCCCACATGCCACAACTACTGAAGCCTACACACCTAGAGCCCGTGCTCCACAACAAGAGACGCCACCACAATGAGACGCCCGCGCACCGCAACGATGAGTAGCCCTGCTAGCCGCAACTAGAGAAAGCCCGCGCATAGCAAGAAAGACCCAGCACAGCTATAAATAAATAAATAAATATTAAAAAAGGTACTTGAAATCGTAATGTCAGGTTTTTGAAGATGTTTGGTTAGCAAATAACCATTTACCTTTCCTATACAGGCAACTAGTATTTTTTCAGCATTCACTATATGTTAGTTACCATTATAAATTTTATGTATTATTCAATCTTCACAACAACTCTATGAGGTAAATGCTATCCTCATTTTACATATGCAGAAACTGAGGCTCCAACAGGTTAACTAATATGTCTAAGGTCACACAGTGGCAGGGTCAGAATTTGAAGTCACACTGTGTGACTCCAGAGCCTACATGTTTAATCACACTTCGGATTGCCAGATAAAATACAGGATGCCAAGTGAAATCTGAATTTCAGATAAACAAACCCCAAGTATTGTGTGGAACATATTTATACTAAAAATATATTCATTGTTTATCTGAAATTCAGATTTAACTGGACATCTTGTATTTTTATTTGCTAAACCTAGCAACCCTAACCACACTATTCTGCCTTCTAAAAATGCATACATATGTCTATATCTATGCGGGTTGCTTAATTTGTGGTTTACATATGCTTGAGTTTTGTTACAGAATAGGAAATGATGTTAACTCATAGCCACAAAGCTAGAGCAAGCCCTCTTGGATTCCTTCACCCTCCATTTATTGAAGGCTGGGTTTGTCTGGGGCCAGTCTTATCCTTGATAGGGCAGTTAAGTGCAAGCTTTTCTCTTCTGATAAGAGAAGACTTTGCTTACTGTTGGCACATTCTGGCCTCCTGCCTATATTGAGCTTCCTCTTCAGTGGCCAGAAGTTTTCTGCCTTGTGCTCATCCTTATCCAACTTCCTTGCTGCAGAAATCTTTGATTCTTTCTTGGAGTTTCAGAGCTGCATGGTTGACTAGCTGCTCCCTCCCAAATGACAATGTTCACAGAAAGAAATGGAAAAGAATGAGCTGGCTTAGCAGAAAGGGACCTGGCATACAAAGTCTGTTGTATAAAACATATAAATAGGCAATCTACACACCACCAAACAAACACTCATGTTTATCAGTGTGTGTACTCTCCACTCTAATGTACATCATGCAGGGACTTCCCTGTCGGTCCAGTGGTTAAGACTCCAGGCTTCCACTGCAGGGGGCACGGGTTTGATCCCTGGTCAGGGAACTAAGATCCCGCAGGCTGCGCGGCCAAAAAAAAAAAAGTTCTCCTTGGAAATAGAAACTGTTTTTAATGGCCACTTAGAAGACAAATATATTGTCCCTAGATCACACAATGCATTAAAAAAAAAAAATAAAGGACTTTTGAATTAGCTTATCTTTATTATCTTTCAATAATGTGGATAATTGAAAAGTGACCACCCATTTACAGGCTTGGATGGTTACAGAATTACCTCTATAGTCAAGATTTTTTAAATCTTTTAAACAGCATGAAATTTTATGAACTTAGAATAAAATAATAATGATAGATAATATTTATCATAACATAAAACCAACATTTTGCCATTATGTGCCAGGTTCTAAAAACAGTATTTTACATGCCTGATTGCTAAAATTTTTACCAAAACCCTATGATATTTTGTACTTTTATTAGTACGATATCACAAAAAAGAACACTGAGGGTGAAAGAGGTTAAGTAGTTTGCCCAAGGTGGCACAGTTGGTAAGTGGCTGAACCTACATTTAAACCTATATAGAACTTCCCTGGTGACGCAGTGGTTAAGAATCCGCCTGCCAGCGCAGGAGACATGGATTCGAACCCTGGTCCTGGAAGATCCCACATGCCGCGGAGCAACTAAGCCCATGCGCCACAACTACTGAGCGTGCGCTCTAGGTCCCGCGAGCCACAACTACTGAGCCCACGTGCCACAACTACTGAAGCATGCACGCCTAGAGCCGTGCTCCGCAACAAGAGAAGCCACCGCAATGAGAAAACCGTGCACAGCAACAAAGAGTAGCTCCCGCTCGCGGCAACTAGAGAAAGCCCACACACAGCAACAAAGACCCAACGCAGCCAAAAAAATTAAAAAGTAAGTTAGGCATTAAAAAAAATAATAATAAAAAATTAAAAAATAAACCTATATAGTCTCACTCCAAAGACCATATGCTTAATTACTGAGCAATAATGCCTCCACAGCATAAGATCGGTAGATATAGCTTCTGTGGTGAAAAAGAAGTTTTAAAAAAATTTCCAATCTGTTGCTGACCCTTTCACTCCAAAGGCATGAAGTGCTTTCTTTCTGAAAAAGTAAAGAATATCCAGGCGGAAAAGAAGGTGGGTGGCAAATAGCCAAAGTGGTTAGTATTAATTTAGATGATTAAATTCCTAGAAACGCAACCTATCAAGACTGAATCATGAAGAAACAGAAAATCTGAACAGACCAATTACCAGTAATGAAATCAAATCAGTAATCAAAAGCCTCCAACAAACAAAAGTCCAGGACCAGATGGCTTCACTGGTGAATTCTACCAAACATTCATAGAAGAACCAATCCTTCAACAAAATAAAAAGGGAACCCATTGAATGGAAGAAAATATTTGCAAATTATATATCTGGTAAGGGCTTAATATCTAAAATATATAAAGAACTCAAACAACTTAACAGCAAAAAACCAACAACCTGAATAAAAAATGAGCAGAAGATCTGAATAGACATTTTCCCAAAGATATAGAGATGGCCAACACAAACATGAAAAGGTGTTCAACATCAGTAATTAAGCAAATCAAAACTACAATGAGCTATCACCTCACACCTGTTAGAATAGTTATTAAAGACAACAAATAACAAGTGTTGTGGAGAAAAGGGAACCCTCGTGCACAGTTGGTAGGGTTATAAATTGGTGAAGCCACTATGGAAAACGGTATGGAGGTTCCTCAAAAAATTAAAAATAGAACTACCATATGATCCAGCAATTCCACTTCTTGATATTTATCCAAAGAAAACGAAAAAACTAACTTGAAAAGATTTATGCACCCCCATGTTTGTTGCAGCATTATTTACAATAGCCAAGACATGGAAACATCCTAAGGGTCCACCAATGGATGAATCGATAAAGAAAATCTGGTGTATGTATATAAAATGGAATATTATTCAGCTATAAAAAGAAGGAAGTCTTGCCATTTGTGACACGTGGATGGACCTCGAGGGCATTATGCTATGTGAAATATGTGAGAGAAAGGCAAATACTGTATGATCTCATACTTGGAATCTAAAAAAACAAAAAAACGAACAAGCTCATAGATATCTAGAACAGATTGGTGATTGCCAGATGTGGGAGGTGGAGGGGGCGAGAGAAATGGGTGAAGGGGGTCAAAAGGTTAAAAAAAATTAGATGTTGTCTGACTACTATACAGCTCATACCTCATGTGACTCACTATACAAGCTGGGCAACACCTGCACTGGTCTATGCCCTGCTCAAGTAGACAGGTCTACTGACCACTCACTTGTATGTCACAGCAATATAAGTAGCCACAAAAGATTCTAAATGCTTACTCTCATTTTCTGTACTTAAGGTCAACTGGTGCTGTAGTCTGAATGTTTCTGTCCACCCCCACATTCATATGTTGAAATCCTAACTCCCAAAGATGATGGTATCAGGAGGTGGGCACCTGGGAGGTACTTATGTCATGAGGATAGAGTCCTCATGAATGGGATTAGTGCCCTTATAAGACACATGCCAGAGAGATCCCTAGCCCCTCTCACCAGGTGAGGACACAGCAAGAAGGTGCTGCTATGAATCAGAAAGAAGGCCCTAACCAGAACATGAGCATGCTGGCATTGTGATCTCAGTTTCAGCCTCCAGAACTGTGAGAAACACATTTCTGTTGTTTATAAGCTACCCAGTCTGTGATATTTTGTTATAGCAGCCCCAATGAACTACAACAATTGGTATTAAACAATTCTATGGACCAGAACCCGTCTGTGGACCACACTTTGAACAGCACTAATATAGAAAAGATCAGCTTAGCACATAACTAATATGCAAATATTAGATACAAATATGCTAATGATTTAGATGGTTGGCTATACTCTCTCTCCCTCCCTCACCCACTGCCCCCCTTCACTCTCTCTCAACAACACGCGCACACACACACAGACACACACACACACACTCCTGAAATATTTATTGAGAACCTACTATATGCCTGGTACTTTTCTAGGCTCTGGGAATATAGCAATGAACAAAACAGATCAAGTGCCTGTCCTCAGGGAACTTACGTTCTAATTCAACCAATGTTTTGACACCAAAAGATCTGGGTTCCAGCTCAAGATCTTGCCAGTTAACAGCTCTGTGCTTCTGTACAATTCATGTAATCCCCCTGAACAAGTTTTCCCTAGTGCAAAATAAGCCTGATACCTACCTTAATGACATTGTTGGTAGGATTAAATTAGGTACTGTGGAAACATTCTGAAAACTTTAAAGTTATATGCCAACGTCAGGTCAGTTTTACCATGTGTCCTTCTTGAAGCCAGGGACCATATCTTTCCTGTCTTTGTATCCCGGGCAACAAGCATAACTGCTTGGCAAGTAACAAGCACTTGGTTAAGGTTTGCTGAATAAATAGATGTTAAGGTCCTATACATCTGAGTTATGTTTTTTGTGTAAAATGTTATAACTGCTCTTCAAATCCTTAAAACCACTGCACCAACAGGAAAAGTATATTTGGCACTGCAGAGCACGGCACATGTAATTCTATTCTTGGGTTACAGGTTTCTAAGAGTCCGAGGCCTAAAAATACATATTCTGAACATTTATTAGATGGAAACCTCTTTTTATGGATTTGTATCACCATCTGAACGCTTCTTAAAGGTCCTTTCCATAAATTGACCCTAGGAGTAGCTATGCTGGTCCTGTCAGTTCTAAGCATGCCCTTGCTCGCTAGGGTTACGAGCTAGAACTGAGTTGTAAAAGTACCCTGTAAAAGTTGGGAAGCATTTGGAAGAAACTCTCAGCAAATGGTAACATGAAAAGAAATATAGTCAGGTTGCTTCTTTTCAAAAATTGGAATCTCATATTAGTTTTGTTTTTGTTTTTCATTTTAAGGTCAGTTTATTAAGTTCAATGATGAAAGCTATCAGAAGAATATTTTCCTGAAAATGATTTTTTCTTAGAAAAAGAGAAAGGAAAATTACCACCCTCTCAGCATAGCCACAGATGCTGTGGCAGTCAGAGCTCTCTGTGGATGGGGGCAGCCCATCAGTTGGTCAAGTCACTCTCAGCGTCAGCAGGATTGTAGTCTGGATCCCCCTCATCCTCCTCCAGATCCTGGAACAAAGAATCATCTAGGGCTTCCCTGGTGGCGCAGTGGTTGAGAATCTGCCTGCCAATGTAGGGGACACGGGTTCGAGCCCTGGTCTGGGAAGATCCCACATGCCGCAGAGCGACTGGGCCCGTGAGCCACAACTACTGAGCCTGCGCGTCTGGAGCCTGTGCTCCGCAACAAGAGAGGCCGCGATGGCGAGAGGCCCGCGCACCGCGATGAAGAGTGGCCCCCGCTTGCCGCAACTAGAGAAAGCCCTCGCACAGAAACGAAGACCCAACACAGCCATAAATAAATAAACAAATAAATAAATAAAAATTTTTAAAAAAAAGAAAATGTATTAAAAAAAAAAAAAAGAATCATCTACCTCCACATTGTTTCTAGCACCCTCCAAGAACTGGATATCAGATGTGTCAAAATTACGCTGTTTCAAATGGCTGTTTCCCACTTTATTTTTTCCTGCTTGTTCTTCCTCTTTCATTCATTTCTTTTTAATTTCCAAGAATTCTGTATCAAACTTGGCCTTCCAACTTAAGAAATTCTTAACTGTTAACAGGAGTACTTTTTGGCTTCTTCTGCTTCTTTTTCTTTTTGTTTCTCCCAGGGTATACAGACATTCTCTTTCAGGGTTAGAGATATTACTCTTAGAGGCAGAGAGAGGCACAAATGATCTTGTAGGACTCAATTCAGTGGCTAGTTGAGGAGTACCTCATATATATAAGGTGCAAGACTGACACTGCAAGGGGCACTAACACAATTAGAACAGAGTGATCTGCAAGGAGGAATATTTCGTAACGGAAGTGCAATGAATATATAAAATACATGACAAGGCAACATATAAGTGCCACAGGTGAGGTAAAAACAGAAACTGTAGGGAATTCCCTGGCGGTCCAGTGGTTAGGACTCAGTGCTTTCTCTGCTGGGGTCCAGGTTCAATCCCTGGTCAGGGAACTAAGATCTCCACAAGCCGTGCAGCACAGCCAAAAAAAAAAAAAAAACAAAACAAAACAAACAAAAAACCCCACAGAAACTGTATTTCAGAGGAGATGAAAAATCAGAAAAGTTTCCAGGGGGGATTCCCTGTCGGTCCAGTGGTTAAGACTCCACACTTCCACGGCAGGGGACGCGGGTGTGACCCCTGGTCTGGGAACCAAGATCCCACATGCCATGTGCGGCACCCACCCCCATCCTGCCAAAAAAGAAAAGTTTCCAGATATAAACTGCTATGCGAGACAGGCCTTCAAGAATTTCAACAAATTTGGGGTCTAGAGGCAATTGTCTCTGTTCCAAGCAAAAAGACAATTTAGGCAAACGCGTTGACTGCTTTGTAAAAAGTTGGTAGAAATTATAGCAAGCAGTTCAATTTTGCTTGAGAACCAACTCTATATTACGTAAAGGGGCAGTGCAGGGTAAGGCTGGAAAAGGGGAATGGAGACATATAACTGGACAAATGCCAGATTAAGCAGTTTTACCTAATTTGACAGGGAAAATAATTTTTAAAATAGGGTGGAGTTGTGATCTGGCCACTGCTTTAGGGAGATGGTTCTGGAAAGAACACAAAATGTATTGAAGGGAAAGCAACTAAGCAGGAGACCAAATAGGAAACAACAAAAGTCTAGAGAAGAGGTAATCAGTACCTGACCTAGGGCAGTGGCAATGGTGATAGAGAGGAGGGGGCAGACGGAAGAGACATTAGGTAGGAAAGGTCTATACGTGTCTCTCCAATATGGTAGCCCCCAGCCACATGTGGCTATTTAAATCTAACTTAAATACCCTAAAGTTAAATAAAATTTAAAATCTAGTTCCTCAATCAATGCTTGATAGCCACATGTGACTACTGTATTAAATATACAGCTAAAGAACATTACCATCACAGCAGAATGTTCTGTTGGACGGTGCTGATCGATACACTTTGAGGACCAGTTGGGTACAGGAATGGGGAAGATGGATTAAAGGTGGCCGAACTTTGGTGGATGAGTAACTGAGAAAGACAGTGCCAAGAGCAGGAAAGGGGAAGTAAGGAGGAAAGATGTCGTTTAGTTTCTGTCAAACACCAGGCAGGACAAAGCATCTACACAAATGTTCAGGTGGGTAAAGCAGGGCATGAGTGGGCTCTCCCAAGCCTTGGAAAGCCACACGATTCCCCGTCCTCCAACTTCCCCTTCCCTGCAGTATTGAGTTGGCTTATCCCCTATTGGGCTCAGTTTCTCCCCAGCTAGGGCGGCTCCCTCAACCTTCCCCAGATCAGCGGCTCACAAGAACTGTGACAAGGCAGGAGCCCGAGAGCCTACTGTTTCCTCAGCTCCTAGGCGCCTGCCTGGATCCTCATTTCTCACAGATACCTTCGCTTCCTCTCTCCCAACCGCCTCACTCACCCTTCCCTATGCTCGATCCTTGGAAAGTCCCCTTGATCCCACTTATTTGCTTCCTCTTGAACACTTCTCTCCTACAAGAACCACGAAACCATTGACCCCACCGCTTTTTTACTTGCCCTCTCTTCCCTCTCAGCTTAGATTTTAAGGTTTATCACTATAACCACTCCCTAGCTTGTACCCCTCCCCCTCTAATGACTTTCATCAGCAAAACCCCTGGCCAAATCCACCTCTCCTTCAACCCCGCAAGCAAAGGAATGTGGCTGGATAAAAACCACACAACCTTGCTGACTGGGCTCACTTTAGATACAGGACCACTGACTCAAGAGGGCCCTCAGCCTTGTCCATACTACACTTCTCCAGTAACTCTTCGACTCTGAGGGAATTCCTTCTCACCTTCTTCTATCTCCTTAAATAGCCAACAGCCCCTCCCCACTCACAGCTTTCTATTGCTTAGAATAAAAGAAAGCTCACAGCCCTAATCTACCTCATCAAACCCACTGAGGCAACCTCACAACAAAGAATATTCGGTGCAAACTGGGAAAAGGTGCACACAGACTGTGTGTGTGTGTGCATGCACGCGCGTGTGCGTGTGCGCGATGTGGAGGATTTGTTAAAAGGTACCACCTCTGCAGTTGGAGCAATTAGAAAAGGCGCCCCTTCCTCCAGGTTGATTTGGCCTCAAACTTGGTTGGCAGAATAGGGGCTGGATTTCAGCTCCCACCTGCCTCCTGCACGTCACTGGCCTGAACAGGCCACCAAATGTACTACCTGACCTACCTGCATTTGCACCCACGGACTTTGCCTTCTCTCCAAAAAGAGTGTGTGAACATACTGTCCTTGCTCCTAACCAAGGCCAACTCCTCCACTTCTACGCTAGGTCTCATTGTTTCTCACCTACTGGAGGACAAGCTTTCTCCAGCTGTCTCCTCTTATCTTCTGCGTCATCACCTTTACCTCTCCAAAGGATCATTCCAGCATACCAACATAAGGAAACATCCCCCATCTTTAAAATACCTTCCCTTAATCCCAAGTACTCCTCTCTCTCCCTCGTTCTTTTTTTTTTTTTAGAATTTTTTATTTTATTTTATTTTATTTATTTATTTATTTATGGCTGTGTTGGGTCTTCGTATCTGTGCCAGGGCTTTCTCTAGTTGTGGCAAGTGGGAGCCACCCTTCATCACGGTGCGCGGGCCTCTCACTATCGCGGCCTCTCTTGTTGCGGAGCACAGGCTCCAGACGCGCAGGCTCAGCAATTGTGGCTCACGGGCCTAGTCGCTCCGTGGTATGTGGGATCTTCCCAGACCAGGGCTCGAACCCGTGTCCCCTGCATTGGCAGGCAGATTCTCAACCACTGTGCCACCCGGAAAGCCCTCTCCCTCGTTCTTTACATCAAAGCTCCTCAAGAGCTGTTTAGACTTGCTATAAACACTTTCTCTTCCTCACCTCCCATCTCTTGTTCACACACCCTAATCAGACTTTCTGCCCAAAAGACTCCGTTGAAACTGCTTTCATCAAGGACATCAGCAACCTTCATCGGGTCAAATGCAGTGTTCAAACTCTCAGTCCTCATCTTACTTATTTCAACGGTATTTGATAAGACTGATCACTCCCACCTTCCTGAAACAATTCTCTTATCTTCCAACACTCCACCCTGTCCTGGTGTTCCTCCTACCTGGTAGCTCCTTCTCCTCACCTACAGAATTTCCAAAGGTTGAAGTTCATCTTCCTCCTCTCCTCTAGCTACTCTCCCTCCTAAGTGATTTTACGTAGACCTAAGGCTTTAAAAAGCATCTATGTGCCAATGACTCCCAAATTCATATCTTCAGACTCATATATCCATCCAACTGTTTTACATCTCCACTTGCATGTAGAAAAAGCACCTTATGTAACATGTGCAAAACAGAATTCCTGATTTCCCCCACCTCAGATTTTTTCCTCTTTAAATCTTCCCCATCTCATTAAATAGTATCACCATTAACCTATCCTTTATGCTCTGAACCTAAGAATCATTCATGATTTTTTGTTCCTTCACACACTCTCTGCCAAATCCATTCCAAATCTAAATGTATCTGAATACATCCCGATATATCCCTTCTCACCCCTTCTCTGCTGCCATCCTAGTCCAAGCTACCATAATCAGCTTCCTTACTGGTCTCCCTGAGGACATCTGTGCTTCCCTGTTGTGTATTTTACACACATTAGCAGGAGTAACTTTTTCAAATGTGAATCAGATGCGGTCATTCCTCTGCTCACCCTCCCATGGCTTTCTCTTGCTCTTATTAACAGCCCATAAGGCTCCATAGTATCTGACCTCTTCCCCATCTCTCTCAGCCTAACTACTACTGCTCTCTGGCTAACTGACTACACTCAGCCATACTGGCCTTTTGTTGGTCCTGCAACATGCCAGGCTATTCCCACTTCTGAGTTTATGGCCGATGTTCTTTCAGCTTGGAAAGACCCCCCCCTACCCCTCCCCTCCCGAGGTATTTGCTAGGCTCATCCCTTCACATCATACATGTATGTGCTCAAAGGTCTCCTCTGAGGGGCAATACCTGGCCATCTATAAAGTCACCCCATTCCTGGCTTTATATTTCTTCACACCACATCACTTCCCGAAATTTTTGTTTACTTGTTTGTTGTATCTCCTCTCTCCCACTAGAATGCAAGCTCCACGGGGCCTTTGCTTGCCAACGGCATTATTCCCTGCACCTAGGACAGTGCCTAGCACCTACTAGATGCTCAATTAGTACTTGTCAAATGGTTGCATTCCCTCCAAAATTCTATTTTGCTGAATCTTCGGACCCTTCCTCATTTCCTTTCCAGCCTCCCACACCACCACCCAGCGCAAGGCAAAGCCGCAACTCCGCGCTCCTTCCTCTGCGTTCTTAGCTCTTCCACCGCCTTCCAGCGCGGCCCCTTTAAGCGGGCTCCGGAAAGCCGCGGGGAAGGCGGGGCCGAAACCTCGCCGACACTGACTCGGAGGGGCGGGGCGGAACTAGGGGGCGGGGGCCTGCGTGCTGCGTGCGTGCGCGTTCTGGAGGCGCCGCCGCCGTCGCTCTCGAGGCCGCCGCCGCCGCCGTCGCCGCGCAGAGCCGGAGCAGGAGCTACGGCCGAGAGGAGGGAGGAGGAGGAGGAGGAGGTGGAGGAGGCGCCGGACCGTGGGGGTGAGTGAGGGGCGGGGAGCCGGAGCCGGCCCCAGAGGGAGCAGGGGGCGCGGGTCGGCCGAGCCCGGGCTGAGGCGGCTCCTGTCGCCGGTCAGTCCCCTGGCTCCCCCTTCCTTCTCCGCGTTCCCTCGGTGTCCGGGGCGGCGGCCCGGGGGCCTGGCCGGCGGGAGGGGCCAGGGCTCGGGGAGGCCCGGCCGCTGCCGCCCGGGGCCAGAGCCAACCACGCCCGCGGACCGAGCCGGTCGACTGTGGTTGGGCCTGCGGGAGAGGGACGGGAGGGGCCCGGGCCGGGTGTGGGAGAGAAAGAGGACATTGTGTCCCCCACCCTCCAACTCCCCGAGGTGTCATGGCACAAGCCCATTTCCCTCGCCATCTCCCCGGACACAGTGCCCTCGCCCCTCGCTGCCTGAGAGAGGTAGAAGATGAGACATCGCTGCATTTTTCTTCTTCTTGCTTGTCCCCAGACTAGGGTCAGATCTTCTTTCAAACCCAGCTCACCCTTTGGGGGGCACGCGTAGAGGGGGTTGCAGGGTTGGGTGAATTTTCTGTTCTCCCTCGGCTGCTTGGAGAGGTGCGGGTAGACGGGAGGGGTGTCCTTTCTGTGTTCACTTGTTAGGGTTCGGGGTCTCCCGTTCCTTCCTTCATTCCCCCAGTGCACAGGGCTGACATCTCTACACCCCACTCCACCTCTCAGCTCCTTTCCCGCCCTCTCTCCCCCACGTCTTCCGTAGCATGCCATGTGTTCGCCGTTTCAGCGTTGCCTTTCTTGGGTCTCTGTTTCTTCCCTGAATTTTGTTAGGGAAGAGGTCACCGTGTGATTCTTCTTGTCTTCCTTCAAACTGGGACTGGTAGGAGTGTCTTTTGCCCCCTCGTTCAGGAAGTTAAGGACAGTGTCTTCGGATAAATTGTGTAATTTACTGCTATGGGGGAAAGATGAGAGGAAGACATCAACTCACAGGGCTAAGAACCAGTATAGGGGACCTTTTGGCCTCTTGGAAAAAGAACTAGCGTTGAGGAGTTAATGTATTCCGTTTTGGGAGGGAAGATCGTTTTGTCACTGCTTTGAAGGGAGGTGGCTATAAGAAGGAAGGGAATAACAGGGCAGGAGGTTATTGGGTCACAGTCGTACAGGTGGCCACAGTTTTTTGCTTCCCGGGTGTGAGATGATGATTTTTTCTGTTTTTATCACAGTAAAAGTGAAGGATCAGCTCTTAGTTTTAACGTGGGGCCCCTACCTTCAAAAGCATGCTGAAAGGGCAGTCTCAGAGGGATGCTGCTGGAAACAGGATTTGGAAACTTTATTTTGGTTTCCTGTCAGAGTGTGTGGGGGTGGGCACACGTGTGTGTAGTTTTTCTTTTCTTTTGATGTAACTGATATCTGTGATATTTTACCATAATAAGCACTAAATCAGGCCCTGAGCCTCTGTCTGTCTTTATTATGATTTCCTATAACACTTTCTGTTTGAAATTATATTTGTGTTGGTTGAAATTCTTTTTAGTCTGGTGTTTCAATGAATCTTGTTTACTCCGCATTTTGAATTATGTACTACAAAATATACTTAGGTGTAAGGTACTGAGGATCACACCGTGCCCACTGGCACATGGTAGGCACTTGGTATTTCTTGAATGAATTGTTTGATTACAAAGATGTGTCTAGGTTTTACATATCATCTATCTTTTTGAGAGGTAGCTCAAGTTAGAAGATTGCATTTCACTTCCAATATACAAAATAGTAATTATTAACCTTTTCTGGGCCACTGACACCTTTGAGAATATAGTGAAATATATGTATAGACTCTCTCCTCAGGAAAGAAGTAATAGACATTTATGCATAAAATTTCACATTCAGTTTCAGGGACCCTCTGAAACCAACCATGGGTGCTTGTCTTAAATGTAAACTGGAATCCTGAGTATTATTCAGTTCCATATTAAAACTGTTCAAGAGCCTTTGTTCACCTTCTGTGTGACCTCAGGAATGACAGTGTATGCCCTTACAGACTAAACTTTGGGTCTTTGGGAACAAGATTTAAGAGTGATTGTTATTACAATTTTATGTGGAAAAGTTCTCATTAATAACTTTTACCAATAATTTTAAACTAGTAATTTTAAACAAACAGCTTTGAAGGAAATAAGATTGTTATAGTCACTTTTGACAGCTTAAAATCATAATCACGGCTGACTTATGATTTTTATTGTGCAAACTCCTTAGCAATATGATCAGCACTTGAAAATGTTCATAGATCATTTTTCCTGTTCTCTTCCAAGCTTGTTTATATGCATGGTTTTTCACGTAGTTAATAATTATTGTACAACAATTATCAACATTCAGTATTAATCTAACAAGTGCTTTTTAAATGCCTATTATGTGAATAAAACAAAGTGCTTGTTGTCATAGAGCTTATATACTAATCAGGAGAGATGGGCCATAACCAGATAAATATAGAATAAGTCAGATGATAAGAAGTATGCAGAAGAGTAAAGTAGGGTAAGAGGATAAAGAGAAACAGTAGCAAGGAAGGGCAGTCAGGGAAGACATGAGTGAGGGATATATGCTCTCTTGGGGAAGAAGGTTACAGGCAGAGAGGACTGTTAAGTGCAGAGATTGCTCAGTCTTTGCCTTGGCCTTTTGGAGAAGGCCAGTAAGCAAGAGGGAAAGTGAGAGAGCCTGAGGTTAGAGAAGTAGCTGAGGCCACTTTAAAGCCTTTTAGGCAATGGTCAGAACTTTGGATTTTACTTTGAATGAGATGGGAAACCACTGGAGGGTTTCGAGTAGAAGAGAGACCTGTTCTGACTTAATGTTTGTGGGAAATGTTCTGGCTGCTGTGTGGAAATCAACTTGGAGAGGGGGCTGGGAGTGGAAGCAGGAAGACCTTAGGAGGTTAATCTTCATTTTAAAACTTTTTCCGTGGTTGCAAAATAGTCCATCTACCTGCTCTTGGGCGTATAGGTAGTTTCCTTTTCCCCCTATTGAAAATAACAATGAAATGAACACTTTTGTGTATGCAACATTTTCTTTCTTTTCGAATATTTCCTTGGAATTGATTTCCAGAAGTACTGCTGAATCAAAGTATATAAATATACTTGTCTTCTTGGTGTGTCTATTAATTCCTTCAGAGAGTAGATTGTACTAGTTAAAAGTGACAGTTGTTGATCTTAAGTTTCATGCAGTGTCACTTGCATTGAATATTATTATTTAATACTTAAAAAATAATTTGAGTTATAAAAAAGAGACCTTTTAGATTGTTATGTTGAATTTTCCAGTAGCTCACGTGAGTTCATTAGTTAGCTCACCTCTCTCTTTAACATTCAACAGCAGCGTGCTAACTGTTGGGGATACATAGTTGAATTAGAAAGGATCTCTGCCCTCAGGGAGTTTTACATTCTGTCGTAATTTGTAATCTGATAGTTAAATAACTTCAGATCTTGCCAGTGTTTACTGTTACTCAAGAACTTTGTTAGTATATGGTTGATGATCTTTTATATAGAATGGACATTCCAATCAAGCACCTAATTTTTCATATTGATAATTCTTTTTTTTTTTGCAAAGAGATTTTTAAATGGCATCTGCAATTTGTTTAATTTCTGTTTTATATGTCTTTAGAATCTTACATCTCTGATAGCCCCATGTTTTGTTCTTTGCAGTAAATTACGCAGCTAGTACTTAGTTGAGGACTTTCACAGTTGGATTTTTAAATTGTTGTAATTCTTTATAAGTTATTCAAAACACAGAGACTGTTGTTTCTGTTAAATAAGGTCAGCACTGCATCTTTGAAATTTTATTTAGATTATAAAGGAGGATGATACCAGTCTGTTTTGATAGAATCATACCACTGGGCATCTACATGGCTTGATTTGGCATGAGCGGAAACTCCAATATGTATGAAGTGAGTGGGTTGAACTAATAGAGTTACCTGCAAGCACCTAGCACTGTGTCTGACACATGCTAGGGACTCAGCAAATGTTCATTGAACCTCGGATAACCTCTAAGCTCCCAGTTCTAAAATTCTCTTATTTTAGAAGGTCAATAAAAATATCTTGTATAAAGCATTTATATCTTAATGTTGTGGTGAGTTTAAAATTGTGAACATAAACTTACTTCCTCCTAATGTTCCTTTCAAATTGAACTCATCAGTTTTAAAAAGAGTTATGGCATATTGCCAAGTATTTTCTCCTCGTTCTGATGTCATATACTGCTGCATGACTTAATGCCAAATTCATATCTTATGGAAATGATTAATGTTAAAAATAAAGATATTTAAGCTTTCTTATGTTACTGAGACAGATGAAACATCCATTTTTTCCCCTTTTTTCTGTGTGTGAAGTTTGAATCTATAAACTTACCATGATGTTCTGATCAGTTGAACAGTTCAACAGAGGACTATGCCATTCTGTCATTTTTGCTTGAAAATAGGCCTTTTAGAGGTAGAAGGTACAGGCATGCACCAATAAAAAAAGGAAATTGTGTATGATGATTAAGGTGGAGTTGAAATAAGAAATAGTATACTTTTATAAGTGGAATATATCAGGATTAAATATGTTATATGAAATTAATTTCAATCATTAGACTAATGGCTTTTTTTTTTTAAGTTCTGATGCCTTACTTAGGCTATATAAATTTAGGTTAGATAAATCTGGAAAAGATTTCTTTGCATATCCAGTTTTCCCAGAGATAGAGATAAGTTTCCTATCTTCAGCGTATTTATTTAGTTCACATTGATAGAGAGTGGTTCAAAGTGTGGAATGGTAAAACTAACCAAATTTGGAATTAAATATGTAATTCTGTGTTTGGTTTCAGAATATATTTAAATTAGGCTATATCTCATGAGGATAAGAATGTACTAAACACATAACTGATAAAAGACACTGTTGGATTAATTAAAACTTGAGTTGATTTACTTTAAATTCACAAGTATACATGTATACTATAACACGCATGGTTGTTTGCAATGCTGTGTTGTACTCACTCATTTTGGTTGTAAAAAATAACTTTGCTAAGGCTAGAACTGTGGCTTAGTTATCAATGACAAAAGTGTAAAGTTGGAGAGACACAAAGAACTGGGTACAACTGTTTCTTTGGACAAAGCCCAAATGCTGCTTGTAAGATTCTAAGTTAGTAGTAGTAGGAATTCTCTGTTATTGCAGACTGAACATTTCAGATCTGTCAGATGTGTGATCCGGAGAGTAAATTCATTCACTCTGTTTTCAGTGATATTTTTAAATTCATTTATAAATAGGATCATTCTGTTCTAGACAAGTTGGCTGTTTTATAGGACATTAAGCAAGCAACCATAACATAATTATTTCAGCAGCTGACATTTAACACTAATCTTTGGGTTTTATGTAGTTTACAGTATCTATTCCAAATCACTGATGTCTTTTGAACTACCTTATTTATTTATTTATTTGGCTGAACCGGGTCTTAGTTGCGGCATGCGGGCTCTTTTAGTTGCAGCATGCCGGCTCTTAGTTGCGTCATGCGGGATCTAGTTCCCTGACCAGGGATTGAACCCGGACCCCCTGCATTGGGAGCTCACAGTCTTAACTACTGGACCACCAGGGAAGTCCCTGCACTACCTTTCTTTAAATTTATTTTTTAAATTTATTTATTTTTGGCTGCATTGGGTCTTTGTTGCTGTGTGCAGGCTTTCTCTAGTTGTGGCGAGTGGGGGCTGCTCTTCGTTGCGGTGCGCGGGCTTCTCATTGCTATGGCTTCTCTTGTTGCAGATCACAGGCTCTAGGCACGGGGGCTTCAGTAGCTGTGGCACGCGGGGCAGTAGTTGTGGCTCGTGGGCTCTGGAACGCAGGCTCAGTAGTTGTGGCGCATGGGCTTAGTTGCTCCGTGGCATGTGGGATCTTCCCGGACCAGGGCTCGAACCTGTGTCCCCTCCATTGGCAAGCGGATTCTTAACCACTGAGCCACCAGGGAAGTCCCTGAACTACCTTTTATTTATTTATTTATTTTTAATACATTTATTTATTTATTTATTTTTGGCTGCGTCAGGTCTTCGTTGCTGTGGGCGAGATTTTTCTAGTTGCGGCGAGCGGGGGCTACTCTTCGTTGCGATGCGCGGGCTTCTCATTGCAGTGGCTTCTCTTGTTGCGGAGCACGGGCTCTAGGCGCCCGGTCTTCAGTAGTTGTGGCATGCGGGCTCAGTAGTTGTGGCTCGCGGCCTCTAGAGCGCAGGCTCAGTAGTTGTGGCGCATGGGTTTAGTTGCTCCGTGGCATGTGGGATCTTCCCGGACAGGGCTTGAACCCGTGTCCCCTGCATTGGCAGGCGGATTCTTAACCACTGTGCCACCAGGGAAGCCCCCTGAACTACCTTTTAAATTCTAGCTGTGAAAATATTGCATAACTTGATTATTAGATTTCAGATTCAGTCATTGAACAGAAGTTTGGGTGACCCAGTATTTGGCAGTTTGACAGAAACTGAGATGTGAGTCTGTAGTTTCTACTCTAAGTAATATATAGTCTAGTAATTTATTTTCTTTCCCAGAACCTGACATATGTCTTTTAAATAAATGTTGTATTTTCATGGTTGAGTAAAAATAGAATGATACTCATTTTCTAAGTAAAATCTATGTGATATTTTAATTCTCTCTTAGTTGCTGAACAACTATTTCTGTGATCTTATTTTCTAACAGCTTTTTAGTATTAGAGCAAACCAGTTTCCCATTGGTTAAAGTGTAGTAAAATAAGAATTGCTTGCTCAACTGCCTATTTTACTTCCGTCAAAGGTCTTTTCTTTCCTTTTTTTTTTTTCCAAATTGCTTTTCTGCATATATGCCACATTGTAGGGAAGTTTTTTCCTGGTTCAGCTAACAGTTTTAGTTCTATGTTTAATGTGAGAAGTTTTGGATTTTTTTTCTTTTGAAGAACAGCTTAATATTTTTTCTACACTGATTAAAATCAACCTGTGCCACTAAAGTTAACTATCCAATAGAACAGAAACATGCATATAGAGAAAATGCATTTGTGTGCGTTTTTAGTTGAATGTTGTTGGTAGCTTGCCAGCTTTATTTTCAAGTTCCTCCCAGACCTGTGATGTGCTTATAAGGCAACAACAGTATATTTAGTTAATTTGCAAAACGAGAATAGTTTTTCTGGTTTTTCCATTTTGCATGTTTTGAGTTAGGATTAATTGGACATTTATTATTCTCAACAGGCATACGGTAAAACAGTTCCTTTAACTGTGGTGCTTTCTGTTGGAGCATTGGCTGACTTTTAGATAGTGAGCCTTGTGCAGTTTCATGAGTACTAATGAGTTTTGGATGACATTCTTTACACAATCTGAAAGTACCCCTGAGCCTAATAGAAGCTGGAAACAAAACAAATTTGATGTTTTCTTTGCAGTAGGAAGTGTAGTTTCTAGTACAAGAAATATGCCCTTGTTAGGTTCAGGACCATTTTCAGGGGTTATAACTGCTTAAACATTTTTTTCTTGTTTAAACTAATTCATGTTCCATTGTGGCAAATTTTGAAAAGAACATAAATGTAAAGAAGAAATTGAAGATTACCCGTAAACCTATCACCCAGAGATAATTTCTACTAACCTTTTAATGTACATTTTTCTAGTTCTTTCCTCACATGTACAGATTCTTTTAATTTTTAAAAAAAATTGGAATTATATTTCTATACATACAGTTTCGCTCCTACTTTTTTCTCTGAACAGGGTACTGTTCTCCTAGTTTGGGACTCTTAGGTTGATCTTTATAATACTACTATTTTAAATAACACTGGGGCAAACATTTTTGTACATTTATCTTTGATTGCATCTCTGTTTTTTTTTTCTTCCTTTAGGGTAGATTCCCAGAAGTGGGATAACTGGATCAGAGGGTGGTTACCCTGTGTATAAGAGTGTGTGTCTCACTGCACCTTCAATGGCATTGAGTAGGTCAGTTTTTACAATCTTTGCCAATTTGGTAGATATCTGTTACAATTCTTGGGTGGTAATCACAAAATCCTCATATTATTAATAATCTGTAAAACCATCAGAGTGTATGATTATTAATTTGCAGTTGTCTTTGGAAAAGTTGGTTGGAATGGTTTTCTTTGAAAATATTTCAGGTAAAAGTAATCTTTGTAACAAAAAAGATATTCCTTGACATTGCAATTTGAGTATTGTTTTTATATTGGAAAGAAATAGCATTTTAATCTTCTTCCTTTACTAAAATAACAAACATGAGAAAGCTTATTTTATAGTATGTAGTAAGTAGAACTATAATGTAAAACTAAATTATTTCAGATAGATGAGAGGGATAGTCACATGGTTCAGACTTTAAAAAAAAAAAAACCATGCAACTTAGTGTTTAGAGCAATGACTGTAGAGTTAAGCACCCTGTGTTCAAATCCTTGCTTTGCCACTTACTAAGTATATCATTTGAAGCAACTTATTGAGTATACAATTTAAGGTAACCTACTAAATATATAATTTGATGTTTCTGAGCTTTGGGTTTCTCATCTTTAAAAGGAGAATAAATAATAATACCTACTTTATAGGATTGTTGAGAGGATTAGAAATATTGTTTAAGACTGCTGAGCACATAGTAGGCGTTTAATAAAAGCTGGCAGTTGTTGGGTTTGGAAGTTTTGGGCCAGTTTTGTAGGGTGGGGCAGGACATATCTTTCATGTGTCCTTATTTACATAAATAAATGCAGAGATGCAAAGGGGCCTTGAGCAGTGGCAGCTGGAAGGGAGTGGTAGACATTCTTTGTGGTAGGAATGGCATGAGCCAAGATAGAAAGTTCAGGACAAGTTGGAGGACAGGAGATTGATTTGACAGAAGCCTAGGCTTGTATAATTAGAAAATAATGGCAATAAGGGCATAGAGATTGATTGGGACTAGACTTTGGAAGTCATTGAATGCTAGGTTGAGAAGTATAGGCTTTACGTGGGAGCACAAGAAGTTTTGATATGAGGAAAATGATCCGATCAGAGCATTCATCTTTGGAAGATGAATCTAGCTACAGAGTACAGAATGAATTGAGGAAGAAAGAGACTGAAGACAGGGAGACTGGTTTAAACACATAGGTAAACCAAGATCTGAGGGTTTAACGGAAAACAAGAGGGAAGGTTTTGGGGGGAGTTGCTAGGAGTCACTGTTGTGAAGATCTCTGGATCTTCAAGTATACCCAGTTTGGAGATGAAGTTCAAAAGAAAGAGTCTGAGTCTATTGAATAGGTTACATGGAATTAGGTAACCTCTGAGAGAAGATAAGACTCAGTGTGTACACTTCGGTTGTTGCTAGCTTTTTTAAAAAAATTGAAGGGTAAAAGATTCCTGTTTTTCATCAATAAAAATCATATGTTTATGCTATTTCTTTGACAAATGTATAGTCTCCTGTAGAAATTTACTTATCTAACATTTTGAGTTCTTAGCTAACAGGGAATCTCACTTTTAAATTTATTTATTTATTTATTTTTGGCTGTGTTGGGTCTTCGTTTCTGTGCGAGGGCTTTCTCCAGTTGCGGCAAGCGGGGGCCACTCTTCATCGCGGTGCGCGGGCCTCTCACTATCGCGGCCTCTCTTGTTGCGGAGCACAGGCTCCAGACGCTCAGGCTCAGTAGTTGTGGCACACAGGCCTAGTTGCTCCGCGGCATGTGGGATCTTCCCAGGCCAGGGCTCGAACCCGTGTCCCCTGCATTGGCAGGCAGAGTCTCAACCACTGCGCCACCAGGGAAGCCCGGGATTCTCACTTTTAGACATTGTATTTCTGAAGGTATTATCTTAAAATACTTCACTGTAAGGTGAAATTCTTCTCTGTGTGGTTTTTCCAGCTTTTGTGAATGCAACTGGACTTTAAAAACATCAGTTTTGTGAGCAGAAGTGATGAAAAGTGAAGTATAGACTTCTTGTTAAGCAGCTTAGAACGTTGAAGGCAGTGAAATATGGAGCAATAAAAAATAGGAAACTGAGGATGTGCTCTTTAGAAAAAATATCACTTTCAGTACTTCTCTCTTAATTTCTTAAGTAAAAAAAAAAAAATGAGTTAGCAAATGCCATTCTTAGTCATTCTGGTACCTGGTTCTAGCTCCACGCTAATTGTACTTTCCACTTGGCTGAATAATATGTAAGCAAGTTAGCCTAAAGATTTATATTAATATTTCTTTTTGACTGATAAGTAAGCTCACATGAGCTGTGAATTATCTGTCTTCCTTTTATGTTACCAGTTGAAAAAAGAAGCAACCCCCAATTTTTAAAAAGTAAATACAGGTTTGTGATACGTTCAAGGTGTTTGCATTTTTTAAACCATTGAGTTTTATTCCTTTCTTAATGTTTCTTTTAGTTTTCAAATATTTTCTAAACTCAGAAATAAAGTCTTTATTATTATTTTTATTCACATCTCTCCCCTTTAAAAGTATCCTTGAAAATATTTTTAAATTAATAAGCAAATGTAGCACATAGTATTGAGGATTGTATATGTGTTATTTTTTTACAAACACTGTTTTTTTAATGTGAAACTGCAAAAGCCCAGATCTGGTCAACTGAGTGTTATTTCATTTACTAGAGACCTCAGATATTCAAAACAGGGATTTAATGTCTCAAACTATGAGATTCCAGTTGAGTCTATTTGAATTGATTTGAAGATATTCCTGTTTATCAACAGAAATCAGAACTACAGTTCATTCCCTAGGACTGATCACTCTTACCCTTCCCTCCTTCTCCCCAAGCATAGCTGAGAACAGAATCTTCCCTGATTTGGGCCATGCTGGCACTGTCACTATGATGTCAGCTATAGCCTTCCCAATCTGTACTTCTTACATTCTTCGAAGCCTACTTGCTTCTTGGCAGGAAAAATAAGTTATTAGATTGAGTGGCTAGCAGCTCATGGTATACTATTATAAGAAAATTCACAATTTTAAATGTCAGACCTCAATAAAGCTAAAATTAAAAAAAGAAAATTAATTCAATTTTTACATGAGGCGACATATGAGGTATGTGAAACATGAGTAGACTTTCATATTTTTCTATCCCAAAAGATTGAAATAAAAGAAAATAAAGCCCACTGGTTGAATAGATTATTGTGTACATTTTTCTTACTCTTTTTTCATTGAAAGAACATTTTTTCTTACTCCTTTTGAATAAGCAATTTTGAATGCTAAATGTAAGTTCTTGACTAAGAAATCAGAGTCCTTCCCCAAAATAATCTTAAGCAGTTTGGCTAGTTAGCCAACAAATATTTATTGAGTGATTATTGGGTACCTGGTGCTATTTTAGGAACTGAAGATAGGGCAGTGAATAGACTGCTCTCTGGAATTCTTTATACCTGTGGGGTTTGGTGATTGTGGAGAGAAACAGTAAACAAACAAACAAGGGAACAGGTAATTTCAGAGGTCACAAATGCTATGAAGAAGCTGTAACAGGAAGAAATGATAGTGATGGAAGGGTTTAGAATGAGTGTTGAGGAAAAATTCCCTGATGATATTTAATCTGACACCTGAATGACAGAAAGCCAGACATGTGACGATCTGCAAGGAGAGTGAACCAGACAAGAGGGCCAGTTGGTGCAAAAGCCCTAAAGTGGGAAGCAGCTAGTCATGATTGAGAAGGCCGTTGTGGTAAGCTGAGGGGAGACTGGTAGATGAAGTTGGCAAGGGACAGATCACAGAAGTCTATGGTGAAGGGTTTGGATTTTGTTCTTATAAATACAAAGGGAAGACGCAGGATATCACTACCTACCTTTTTGGATAAATATGTGTAACTTTTGAATTTGAAGATGGTGTTACTGATGATACTGGCTTAAAACAAATCTGTAGGGTAACCAGTAGTTTTCCCAGACATAGAAATCACTAATTTATGGTACATAAATTATGTTTTTCCAGGGGTCTGCAGAAATAGGAGTGAATTCTTTTTAGTGTTGCAAAGAGCCTAATGAAAATTTTGTTTGCTCTCAATAGATTTGTACAGGTGAAATATTATGTATATTTGCTTTGACCAATAATATATTGACTCAAATCTTTGAGGCTAATTACCACATTATCATTATCATACATTATGGTGATTCGCAGGCTGTTAATGAAATAAAACATTGTGCTTACACCTCAGAAACCCAGCATTGAGTTTCATTAGTTTTTATGTCTGACAGTTTGAGAGTTCTAATTAGCCATTATAACTGATTAATAAAACCTGAGTGCATTTGATAGACAAAAGTCTTTAAAGACATGGAATCTGTGGAGAATAAAGGATTTTTCATAGTTAGGTTGAGAACCACAGATAAATGTCCCAATCTCTAGAGGGACTTATAGGGAAAAGGGAACTAGTATTTTTGGGTTGTAAGGTAAAGCCCTTACATCACATTTCATCTGCACAGCAAATCTGTGAAATAGGTATAGTTCATTTTTTGCAGATGATGAAAACCCATGGTAATTATATAATGTATGAAAATTCACAAACTTTTTTTTTAAAGTCTTTTTTTTTTTTAATTTATTTTTGGCTGTGCCGGGTCTTCGTTGCTGCGCACGGGCTTTCTCTAGTTGCAGCGAGCGGGAGCTACTCTTCGTTGCGGTGCACGGGCTTCTCATTGCGGTGGCTTCTCTTGTTGCGGAGCATCGGCTCTAGGCGCGCGGGCTTAAGTAGTTGCAACACGCAGGCTCAGTAGTAGAGGCACGCAGGCCCTAGAGTGCACAGGCTTCAGTAGTTGTGGCGCGCGGGTTCGATAGTTGTGGAGCACAGGCTTAGTTGCTCTGCGGCGTGTGGGATCTTCTGGACGAGGGCTTGAACCCGCGTCCCCCGTGTTGGCAGGTGGATTCTTAACCACCGCGCCACCAGGGAGGTCCACAGACTCTTAATTGTAGAGGTTAATGCTGACTGCAAACTTTCAGAGGAAAGGACTACTGCAGTACAAAGCACAAAATAAATGATCAGTAAATATTTGTGTTTTGCTTGCATGCAAACATGAATGAATGAATGAGTGAATGAATGAATGAGTAGGTGATGATGGAAGACTGCCTCTATCCCTCTAATCTTTTCTTCAGTGCAACACACCCTTTTTCTTCTATTAGATGAGTCTCGAAAACTCTTCAGAAATAATTGACTTCACCTATCTTTTTTCTCTGCAAAATTCCTCCCCCCATGTAGCTTAAATTACTTAAAATAAATCACACAGTAAAAATTCTAAGGAGGGAAATAAAGACCAGAAACTCAGAAAGTATAATTTTCACTAAGATTTTAACTACCTGAGTAGTCCATAATGTTTTCAGCTTTAAAAGAAATCTGCTTTAGACCCTTGCATTCACATTCAAGATATCATCTTTTTTTGGTTCTGCTTGTATCTCTTAAATTGTTTATAATTGTTTAAAAATTTACTGTAGTTTTTTGAAATGAGGTGGCGGAACAACAGTAATCAAAATGTTTATGCAGCCAACATTAGTTGTCTACGTAATCTCAAACTGTTTCAGTGGGGGGGGGGTGTTTATTTCTGTCTTCTATTAGTACACCATAGTGTGTGATTTATTGTTCAGAAATATGAACTGATAATTCTGGGGCATTTAATGGTTAGTAGGGTTAAAAACATACATAAGGATTTTTTTTCCTTGACTGATGTTAATACTCAGGCAGAATAGCAGTATGAGATCTCTCTAAACTTCATATTTATAAAGTTTCTAATCCTTCAAATGAATTAATATCTTTTTTTTAATAAATTTATTTATTAATTTTTTTTTTTTGGCTGAGTTGGGTCTTCGTTGCTGCACGTGGGCTTTCTCTAGTTGCGGCGAGCGGGGGCTACTCTTCATTGCAGTGCTCAGGCTTCTCATTGCGGTGGCTTTTCTTGTTGCGGAGCACGGGCTCTAGGCACGCGGGCTTCAGTAGTTGTGGCTTGCGGGCTCTAGAGCGCAGGCTCAGTAGTTGTGGCACACGGGCTTAGTTGCTCCGCGGCATGTGGGATCTTCCCAGACCAGGGCTCGAACCTGTGTTCCCTGCATTGGCAGGCAGATTCTTAACCACTGCGCCACCAGGGAAGGCCCCAAATGAATTAATATCTTAATAAATTAAGTTTAGAGTACTTTTAAATGAATATTTAATAGGAATGGATACCTAAGAGTTGAAAGTAGATGCAGATAATCAAGAGATCGAAAGAAACTATTTTAGTGGAAGGTTGCGAAAGGGAAGGCATTATAATACAGGATTTACCATAAGGAAATGGCTGACACATGGAAGTTGCTATGCTAGACTGTGAAAAGAAATTTATCTTCACCAAAAGAGAAATGAAATTGATGAAATGAGGGCTAAAAGGAGATAAATTAACATTGAAGGGTAGAAAAAGCACTTTAGGTTAGATATGGTGGCCTAGAGGGACCTTCAGACAGGATATGATGAATCTCATCATTTGTGGCGGTATCACTACTTCATGAAGGATGGGATCTGTCTTGTTGATTTGTGTTCGAAGTACAATAAACCTAGACAGAATGAAGAGCGTTGTTTTTGTGAAGAAGAAACATATTTTAAAATTTGTCTCTAGTTGTCTGTGACTAAGGTTATAATATGACGGGTCTATAAAAGATAACTTTAGGTGATATTTGGTTCTTGTTATCCTCAAAGTGCTTTTTTTGTTTTTTGGGGTTTTGGGGGCTAGATTTCTGTATGACAGCTTTCAACTGCTCAACTGTTGTATCCTGCTACTCTTTATTCTAATCATATAATCAGTTTAGTAATGACATACATAACCCCCTGGCATGAGATTTTCATGCTTCAGAAAATTGTTTTTCATATAAAGTACAAGTATCAATTTGCCCTGTTGATGTGTATATCTAAAAGTTGATGTGACACTTTTATAAATTTAATTATTTAAGAATATTAGATTAATTTAAGAAAAACCATGGGCAAGTCAGTTGGAAGGTGAATCTTATGTCTTCAGACCCACCATTATTTGTTTAGATCTTCAGATATTAGGTTATTTTGATGTTGTGTCTTTTACATCCAGATGATAAGTCTGGAACTTAAAAAAAAGTTCCTGTGCCTTTTGAATATTGAGTTTCACACTTGGGACAAACTCCATTGTAAGACGTTCTTTTGAATTTTAAATAAATGTTTGGTAACTTCTCACTAGTAGTCAAATGTCATAATTTTTACTTTAAAATATGACAGCATTATAACTCAAGTACAGTTGAAACTGTGGGTAGGAGGGTTTTAGGTGATGTAGTTATTCTCTTATTTCCATTATGCTTTAGACTTGTACTACTGTCATCAATAGAACAAGCTTGAGATTGTGTCACCACTCAGTGCCATCTGCTTGTGTGTGTATGTAAGCAGTAGGCCTTAACACTGGATATAAAGAATCATTGCTTTGTGGTGTTCCAAACTGGCTCTGCTTAGGTTCAACTGTACTGTGTTGAGCTTGTGTCTATGTCACATTTTTGATCTTTTGCAGCTATAACATTTCCATAACCATGTATTTAATGTCTTCTGTGTGTTGATGTGCTGAAGATGGACATGTGAAGTTTTTTAGTAGTACAAAGAGAATGCCTATTTAATCAGTAAAATTTTTCAATGATTTTTTTTTTAAAGCATTCAAATACTTGCAAAAGAGAGATGGCTCTGTATGAAGGACCAACCATCCTCTCTCCACCTTGTGGTTAATTTTCACAGTATAAGAAACTATTTTTTTTAGTCCTATAAGCCAAAGTGTTTTGTAGAAAATCAATCATATAATTGCTTTTGTCTGCACCATTTAAAGAAATGCTCTATTGTTAAGAGAGAAAAAGTTGATTAACAGTGTTTATATAGTATGATTTCAATTCTTATTTTTTACAAGTTTCTATTCATATGTAGAATATAGGCAAAAAGGAAACATCAGTAGGATCAAAGTTGTTATCGTGAAGTTGGGATTACAGGTGATTTTTATTTTCCTTTTTAAATTTAAACTTTTTTCTGAATTTTATACACTGTTCATATATTTTATAATTAGAAAATGAAGGTTCTAAGATGAGTTCATTATAGAATATGAAATTAAATTTAATAAAGCTTTTAAAGATGAAGATTTTTGGGGGATAAAATGAGTTAAAGGCTTTACAGATGAATTAAACAAATGCATTCCTGAGATGGAATTACATATAATGATAAAATCTGTACTTTAAAGCAAAAACAAGCAAAATTAAGTTCGTTTTCTTGGTGTAGCAAGTGAGAGAAATGGGAAAAGTGTACTATTGATTTGATGACTTGGAAAACTTTTGTTTGATTCTTCTAGCTCAGGTTTGCCTCAGTTACATTCATTTGTATACTGTTTTATAGGTAATGGTTTAATTATAAGATATAAATGTATTTATATAAATGATATGCCAAATCTCACATTGAATATTTGGTTATTTGATACTGTATTTGTGGTCAGCAGGCAAAACACTATGGAAGTTTGTATATAGTATCTACCAGCTGTTACTTCACCTCTTTATTTCCCAGTTGTTTTCATCTGTAAAATGGAAAAAGACATGTTTGAGGATTGAATAAGTATGCCTGGCGTACAAAAAGCACTTAAATATCATTGCTGCTGTTATTATTACTACCACCAAAAGTTGGCATCAATGTCTATAAGAAATTGGAGAAGATCACTAGGGACTGAAGCAACATCTTAATCCTTTGTATCCATTTTGACTAACCCAGTGTATTCTCTTTTAGTTAAGTGGGACTACTACCTGTACACTTAGGTAGATTCATTATTTATGTACACAGTAAATCTTGGCATTTGTGGTTTAACGTTTTAAACCCAGAGTCTTTAACATGGGAGGTTTGTAATTTGGGGTAGGCAGAATTTTGTATCTTGCATATTTCAAGGCTGACATGCCAAACACGTTTATTAACTAGCGAACTGAATGTAGCTGACAGCATCCCAGTTATTATTACCTAACAGTGACTTTTGTTCCCTACTTGTTTAATTTTCATCATGGGATTAAAAACGTGTGTTTCTTTGTGAATGATGCCCTGAGAAGGCCAGTAGTTAATACTGGATTTTGCAGATTTAACTGAAGTGAGTTTATTTTAGTGGCAAAATTTATGAATTTTGCTTATTTCTTTTATATTCTTCACAGTGCCTTGTACCCAGTAGAGATAATGGATAATAGGGTGTGTTTGATAGTTTGTGAAGAAATTTGAATCTCCAGGTTCCTTAAAGGAAAGGGAGGAGGTTAGCAGGAATTCCTAGATTTCCGGGCTTTTAGGTTATTTTTATTTTTATCACTTAAGTACATAATTTAAAAAATTTTTTAGACCAGATTAAAATATATATCTGTCTGGATTTCATATTTCTGTGGAGTGGTATGATGATATAAGTGTGCCTCATTTAATAAAAGCTACTAGTCCCATCCATAGATATGTTGATTTTATTATATCTGCAGTAGGGCCAAGGAATCTGTAGTTTACTCTGCCAGTGGATCCCAGATAATTTTGATGCAGTACTTTTTCAATTTCTTTCTCAATATGTTTTCATTTTAGTTTTATTATTTTTTTAATCTGTAGTGTATTTTTAAAGCCTTAGGACTATAGGAATAAACTTTATATTTAATAATGAAAATTAATGTTATGTCTTAACTTTTCGTTGTATGTCCCCTTTTAAGTAGTTCAATGTGCGTATATTACTTATTCAGACCCAAGTAATACCAAGTTCATTGTAGAAAAAATGAGAGTACCAATGAGGCAGTTTCTTAGCCTTTTTATCATTATCACTTGCTCCCCTCACTCCAGTCTTTATATATTTTTCTAATCGTCCCCCTAATGAAGTTTTAATACCACAGGTATCATACTGTATATTTGTTTATTTATTGTATGTTAATCTGTGCTTTGTACACTAAAAGAGTTAAGATTTTTTTTACCCCCTTAGGAGCAATATTGCCCCTGTTGAGAATGAATACAATAAGCTAAAAGAAAAATCACTCTTAGTTTTACCTCCCAGTCTGTTAACATTTTGGTATACTTCTTGCCCAGTGGTTTTCAATGCATATCTATTTTCCTTCAGAAAATGAGATCGGATGCGTAATAGTTCATGCTCCCTTTAAATAAAATATTGTGAAATTTTTGTGAAAATGAATATATTTTAATATTATATCTAATGGATAAATAATATCAATAGGTGTATTCTGTTATGTGAATTTGCAATCATTTCAAAAAATTATTCCCTATAGTTTTTAATTTTTTTTTTTTTTTTTTGGTTGCACCGGGTCTTAGTTGCAACAGGTGGGCTCCTTAGTTAAGGCTCGAGGGCTCCTTAGTTGTGGCACGTGGGCTCCTTAGTTGTGGCATGTGGGATCTAGTTCCCTGGCCAGGGATCGAACCTGGGCCCCCTGCATCCAGAGTGCAGTCTTAACCACTGCGCCACCAGGGAAGTCCCTCAATTTTTTATTATAAAAACTCTGCTATGAATATCATTGTAGTTGAATTTTTCCAGGCATTCTAAATTATTTCCTTAGGATGAATTCCAAGAAGCAGAATTATTTTATTCTGTATATCTTAATATTTTTGATATGTATAACTTATCGAAAGTCCCTTTCCCCAAGGACAGCCACTATTAATGTGAATATTTGTCCAGCTTTTTCCTGTGTATATTCTAACATAAGTAGTTTTATAAACCTGTTTCTATCTCTTTTTTTTATTTATTTTATTTTTAAAAATTTATTTATTTTTGGCTGCACCACACCACATGTGGGATCCTAGTTCTCCCACCAGGGATTGAACCCGTGCCCCCTGCATTGGAAGCACAGAGTCCCAACCACTAGACCACCAGGGAAGTCCCTATCTATCTTTTAAAAAAGAATAATAGACTGAACTTTAACTATGGCAAATTGCTTTTTTGCCCAAGGCATTTTGATCATCTTTTCATATCACTATATGTAATTTATCCCATTTCTTTTTAGCAATGTTCTACTGAACTGATGTACATTTATCCATTCTTTTATTGGAGGGCCTTTTGTTTCCTGGGGTGTTTTTCTTTTTGTTTTTGGCATACATCTTTGTTTGTTTGTGTTTTTCAGTATCATAAATTCCCATTTATGGTGGAATTGCTGGTCATTTAAGAATTGGAATTGCATTATATGCTTGAGTCTCTTTTTAGGCTTTCACTTCTTTTTCGTTCCTTTACACGCCTACTCTGATGTTGGTACTAGATTTTCATTACTGTACTTTATAGTGTTGTACTTGTATATCTGGAAATATAAAAAGTTCTGTTAAGTAGGCAGATGTGCTTTTGTATATTTTTCAGATTACAAGTTACAGTTTAAGTTTGGCTAGGTTTTGTTTCTTTGTTTTTTAAAACACAAGTATTGATATATGTATTTTAACTAGATAAGAATAATACAAATTTTTGAGGATTGACATTTTTAGGCTTGAGAACTTTTAGTGCCTGGCAGTAATTCAGAACTCTAAAAGTACTTCTAAGTTGCAAAGTAGACAAACAAGTTGTTGAGCTGTGAGTTCTATGGAAATACTTGGAACCACAACATTTCTGTCCAGTATGCCTTTTAATCTTTGGTTTTTTGATTGAAGTATCTTGGATATATACTCTCTCTGCTATCTAACTTTTATTCCTTTTAAAAGGCGATATATTCTCTCTCTCTTTGTACATTTTTGGTAATGTACTTATTTTGGATATCTTATAATATGCTGTTTCTGCTTATTTTTACAGAGTTTCTTTATATTATTGTCTTCAGAGTTATTCATACATTTTTCTGAGGCTTAGAGTTCATGAAGTTCAAAATATATGAGAATAGATCTATTAAACATTGCAGAAGAATTATGCTTTGGTTTTTTTTTTTTTAATAAATTTATTTTATTTATTTATTTTTGACTGCGTTGGGTCTTTGTTGCTGTGCGCAGGCTTTCTTTAGTTGCAGCAAGTGGGGGCTACTCTTCCTTGCGGCACGTGGGCTTCTCATTGCGGTGGCTTCTCTTGTTGCGGAGCATGGGCTCTAGGCATGCAGGCTTCAGTAGTTGTGGCACGCGGGCTCAGTAGTTGTGGCGCACGGGCTTAGTTGCTCCACGGCATGTGAGATCTTTCCGGACCAGGGCTTGAACCTGTGTCCCCTGCATTGGCAGGCAGATTCTTAACCACTGCGCCACCAGGGAAGCCCCTATACTTTGGTTTTCAAAGTAGAAGTGTTTTTAGGCTTTTTTTTTAAGGCACTAATTTTTTTCTGAGACAGTTTCTCCTTTAAATTTAAATTTAACTGCTCACACCATTACTAAAATCTTTAAATGTTGATTCTGACCCTACTTACTATGATTCTATCTATGACCTAACTTTTTTCTTAAGACACACTTTTGTTTTTTAATTTTATTTATGTATTTATTTATTTGTTTTTGGCTGTACCGCATGGCTTGTGAGATCTTAGTTCCCGGACCAGGGATTGAACCTGTGACCTTGGCAGTGAAAGCATGGAGTCCTAACCACTGGATCGCCAGGGAACTCCCTAAGACACACTTTTGAGTGAGACTTTCAAATGCTCTTAGTGTTCTGGAAGACTTAGTTTACCTTTGTAATGAAAAATCTCTCCTGAGAGTACTATGTTCACCCAGGTTAAAAACTAATCATAATAAATAGAATAAATGATATTCAGTACCTAGGCAATTCGGACAGGACTGTTTTCTAAGAGTAGTCTCTCTTGGAGTTGAGTTGTTACCACAGCTAGCTTAGGCTCATTGCAGAGGCTCACATTGCTTTGGGTCATGGTTCTTCATCTAGCCAAGTGAAAAACCAACCATTTTCCCTTGTGGTATGGTCTTTCTTGCGAGCTGTGTTTAAAAAATTGACATCTCAAGTGTGATTTTTGTCTCTTGAGGCTTACCGTTTAACCAGGTTTGAGATTTTATTCTTTGGTGCAAACTTTAACTTAAACACTTTGTGAATGTACACGAAGCTGAATCTTTTACTCAGACTCACAGTAGCAAGCAAATGACAAGCCATGCTTGAGCATTAACTCACTATGACTTTAGATGTTTGGCCGAGCTTGTGTGATTGCTTGGATACTGTCTTAACCACCCCCATTGCCTACTTTCTTTTCTGAAGCCTGAAGCCATATTAAACTTCAGATTCATTTAAATGAATTGTCCATATAAGGAGGATATTTGATTTTAGCTAAACATAATGTGAGATCATTATAAATGACTATAAAAATTAGAATGTATAATAGACATTTGTGTTTGTAAAACTTTGAAATATTTCCATTTTATTTTTTATTATTTAAAATATTTCCCCTCATGTTTAAGTATTCTGATAAATTAGTACCAGTAAAACTTCAGTTAGTAATAGTCATCTGGTGGAAAAGATTCTTTAATAGATTTGTTAGAATATACATCTCTGCTGCACATAAAGGTTGGGGAGAGTTTATGTCTTGTGCTCTGACAAAAAGTAAACTGCTTTCTAGGAAGGTATCAAGTAATTTTTACTAGCTCTTTATGTAATTATTTTGCTATTCAAAGTATAATTAATCTTTGAACATCCTTTTAGCCATACTGTTTTTTAAAAATTAATTATTTTTAATTAAACAAGTAATACATTATAAAAAGAAATACATGTGACAAAAATACAGATTGAGTAAAAAATACAGATAAGGCAAAAATAATAGTTATCAGTTTACTATGTATCTTACAGAAATGTCTTGTGTAAACATATATACATGTATATGTAAAAATATTTAGTTTTGTTTTTATACCTGCTTTTTTTTTTTTTTTTTAAGTTTTTAGATGTAGAGTTGAGACATGAAGACTAGAAATACACTTTACTAGCATGCTTTGGTACTAAATGAAAATTCCATTCTTGGAAGATAAGTTTGTCAAGTTTCCCCATCTCTACCTTTGCCCCTCCCCTCACCTGTCTTCTTTTCTTCTGATCACCACTCTCCTTGAAAGGAGAGAAATATACTGTGGTAGGTCTCAACCCAGGATTGGCTGTATATTAGAATTAACTGAGGAGTTTTAAGAAATATCCACATCACAGTTCCACCATCCAGATTCTTATTTAATTGATCATGATGAGGCAAGACATGTGGAAGGAGAACATGCTTTATCTTAGCCTTCATATAGAAGCTTGCCTGAGCTTCTGAGTTTAAGTATGGCTTGGGGGAGGCACTGATTGAATCCAGTGGGGCATCTTCCTGAGTTTTCTATCTTCAGGAAGATAGGCATAGGTCTTTGTCATCCCTCAAGTTCTCTGAGGAATACACTGCCACAAACTTCTTCATTTATTCCATTGTTGGTTCATCTACAAAGTTTGTAATACTTTAAGGAAAACCAACATCATTAATGCTGTGCAGATTAGATAGACAAGAAAATGAGTGATAAAGCAGTGTGATGTTGTGGTTAACCACACAGGTGCTAGAGGCAAACAGCCTGGGTTGTAATCCTGGTTCTGTAATTTATGTCTGTTGCACTTGGGCAGGTTTGTTTTAACCTCTCTGCCTCATCTATAAAATCAGTATAATGGTCTCCACCTCATAAGAATGTTGTAAGGATTAAAAATATTAATATATGTAAAGTGTTCCAAACTGTTTTGTACATACATGGTGAGGATTCAAAGAATAATAGCTACAATTAATTTATTCCTTTTCTTGTATCCTCCTTTCTAACATTTCCTCCCTTTTGTTACCCATTCGTCCTGAAGATAGGTTAATGCTTTTCTTTGATAAACTAGATTGGGGTCAGCAAACTTTTTTCAGTAAAGAGACAGATGATAAATATTTTAGGTTTTTAGGGTCATGTTGTCTGTGTTGCAATATTCAGTTCTACTGTTGTAGGGCAAAAGCAGCCGTAGACTATATGTAAACAGATGTGCATGGCTGTGTCCACTTTATTTATGAACACTGAAATTTGAATTTCATATAATTTTCACGTATCACAAAGTACCGTTTTTCTTTTGATTTAAAAAAAATTATTTAAGAATTATTTAAGAAAACCATTCTTAGTTTATAGGCCACACAAAAACAGGCAGTGGACTGGATTTGGCCTATAGGTCATAGTTTGCTGATCCCTGAACTAGAGTAAAGGAACCAGAACATTCTGACAGCTGTTTTAGACACCCTTTCTTTCTTAAGGATGCCATCATTCTTTAATTTCCCTGTACTTTGGAGGAATCTAGAAAATTAGTTTTATTGCCAGTAGGTTTAGAATTTAAAAATTCTACTCACGGCTTTGATCTTAAACTATTAGCACGTGTGTCAAACAGTGAAATCTTTGTGGACTCTCTTTCTCAAACAGCGACATATATAACTGTACTGGGCTTTCTTTGGTTGCAAGCAACAGAAACAGACTTTGTCTTGTTCTCAGCACCAGTATACAGCAGATGTTTGTATTAGTCAGGGCTCTCCAGAGAAACAGACCAGTAGGATTACAACGTGTGCATGCGCACACACGTATTATACATATACACATATACATTTTGTGTGTGTGTGTAAAAATAAAGAGGTTTATTTCAAGGAATTGGCTTCTATGGTTGTGGGGGCTGGCAAGTCCAAATCTATAGGGCAGACCAGCTGGAAGCTTTGGCAGAAATTCTCACGATGGAATTTCTTCTTTAGTGAAACCTCATTTTTGCCCTTACGGGCTTTCAGTTGGTTAAAGGAGGCCTCCTCACATTATTAGTAATCTCCTTTACTTGATGTTAACAACAGTTACATAATACCTTCACAGCAGCACCTAGATTAGTGTTTGTTTGAATAACTGGCTACTATAGCCTAACCAGGTTGACACATACAGCTAACCATCACATAGTTCAATAAATATTTTTCCAATAAAAGGATGAACAAATAGCTGAAATGGTTAATTTAAGCAGAAAAAAAGATATTTATATGATAGATGTTGAATAACAGAATTTACCTAAGAAAAAAGTATGCAGGCCTCAGGAAACCCCAAGAAGAACCAGGACAGTTTGCAGGGGTCAGGACCTAGGTAGCAGCAACGAACAGTGTCTTCAGTAGTGTACCACAGTCAGAATGAATCAACTCTAACCATTTTCCATCTTCACATCATTCTGCTCAAGATTCAGCATCATGAGACATTCAGCCTAATTGGCTGGCTCAACATCCCTTGGTGTGATATCTCCCTTGCCTAGTGGTGGGTGGAACACTTTGATTGACGTTCCCACCAACACTGCTGTGCGGGAAACAGGTTATTTCCCCACAGAGTGTCAGGATAACCAAAAAGAGGAGGAAGGGATACTAGACATGCAAAGATAACCTTAAATGTGAGGAGGGACAACTTTATCCACTGAGTGGGACTTGAGGGGAAAAGATGATAGTGACTGGACTTGGTAAATTTATCAGTGAGGGGAGGGAATGAGAGAGGAAGTAGAGCAGAGATTGGTAAAAGGATTGATATGCGGTACTAAGGGCCCAGGGGAGATTTCATATCAGAAATTTGTAGTAGTGACATCACTTACATAATGGTATTTTCTCCAGCAATGAAGAGAGATTTTAAGATTCATTCATGGTTGATGTTACCGGCTGATTTGGGGGGAAAGAGGAATACATGACACACAGGGTGCTGGGCAAAGAATAACTCAGACAAAAATGGTGATGATGATAAAGAGCAAACACTTCTAGAGTCCTTACTCTGTGCTAGGCACAGTTATAAGTTTGCTTTAAAGATACTAACTCATTTACTCAGAATAACCCTGTGAAGTAGGCACTGTTTTCCCCGTGATGAAACTGAGGCACAGAGAGGTTAAGACATTGCCTGATATGACAGTGCAAGTGTCAGAGCTGGACTTCAAACCCAGGAACTTAGGTTCAAAGTCTGTGCTTAGCTACTATTAGGTTACACTGATGATCACTCTTGGAGTCCAGGTTTAGGAGGGAAGGAAAAATGATAGTCTGTGAGATGACGAATGGGTCACAGTGTCAGAAGTTTCAGTGAAGTGGAAAAACTGCTGTGGGGGTTTCCTCAAAACACGCACACACGCGTATGATTATACCACGCCAGGTATTGAAAAATAGGATATTTATTTAGACAGTTACCAATAATTCCTAATGATGAGTAGCTTTTTTCATGAGTCATATTTAGACTGCACAATAGTTTTTGCTCCATTTTTGTGTGCTAATAGTAAGATATTCTTGTAAAAGTCAGCCTCTCTGTTTCCTTTTGTATGCTCCACCACCTAGTTTTGACAGAACCCTAGTAAATGACCAGATTTTTTCTACTCTTTCTCTTTCCTCTCATAACATTAACTTGGCAGACTTTTTCATTTTTGTCTGTTTGTATCCCCTAGTATACTTCTGCCTACTTAGTAGGGGAGCTCTGCCAGTTAGAGCTAGAGGTGTTTTTTTCTAATTTGGAAAGACAGCCTGTGTCTGTCTTTTAAGTTCTCCATGATATTTCCTTTTCTTTCCTTTTTTTTTTTTTTTTAGCTTGGTGCCCAATTTGTAAATAAATTTCAGCAAATGTAGACTTAGGGAATTAAAAAATGAATGCATCCCCTAGAGTGGAGCATCTTCTCAACACAGAACCAGTTTGCTTTTTTGAAAAGTGTTTGGCTTTTTCCAACAGTTTTTGTTACCTACAGACTATATAATTGATAAGTTAATCAAACCAAGCTTTGAGAAATGGGATTATAGTATTTTTTTCTTGTTAAATTTGGGTAACTGGTTTTATCTTCCTTTCTTTCATTGTCTCATGTTTAGTAGATAAACATAATAGGTATTTGTGGCATTATGGACCATTGTAGTATTGTTTTTTTCTGTATCAATCTAGATAGTGAAGTAAGTTTGAGGTTTGCTCTGCTTGGTGTGCCTTACAGATTGATTCAGGCTAATATTTCAATTATTCGCTTCCAGCCAGTAAAAGGCATTGTTAGAAACAGGGCTCTAGATCTAAGATTGTAACTTCTAGAAAATTTAATTATAGATATTTAATTGTAGTGTCTCCCTTTGAACCCTGCCCCTCAAGGCTTTAGTAATACTTAAGGTGTCTCCGTATTCAGGTAGTTTTTGATTTGACTGTAAATACTTTCTCCCAGATAACAAGCTTAGTCCAGAGATACGCCTCAAAGTTAGCCCTTTATATGCTTGTAGAGAGAATTTCAGTACTTATTTCTTATTGATTGATATCTTTTAGCTAATATGAAGTTATTTAAATTGTTTTTTTATTATACTATAACAACAAAAGATTGTAGTAATTCATTTTTGAAGACCCTTGAGAATCATGTGAGTCCAAAAGTATTAGACTCAAACACAGTGTTAGGAGTTGGTGATTTCGTCGTTTATTTGTAAGTAGCATTTTTCAAATTTCACAACTCTTATATGTTCTGACACTTTCATACATGACAAAGGATTAAGATAGGTCTAGATACTGAGAAATTTCTCCTTATCAATGTGAATGTGTACAGATGTTGTAGATAACATTATTAGTCTTTTAGTCTGTACTGTATTGAGAATTCTATTGTTCAGTGAAAATTGCTGGTATACTAAGTGTCGAGAACTAATTCTACATAGAAATTACTGTATAATCATTATATTTTCAGGTATATGTAGCAAAGTCACTGTTCAGCTGTGATATAATTTCTGTTTACTTGTGGTATTTTGTGTGTGTGGTTGCTTAGAAATTTTATCATATATAATGGGAATATTTCTTTTTTTGACAATTTAAAGATTGTTCCCATACCCCTACATTTTGTTTTTGTAATTTTAGTTATTTTATTAAATGTTATTTCTTTGGCAGCTCTTTTAATATCCTTAAATATTTCCATGTTTGTGACCCTTCATCATTGCCCTTCAACATACTGATGTCAGGTGCAAGATTTGGGGTTGTTTTTTCCCCCCATGCTCTGTTTTTTAGATAAAAGAAAAATAAAATTCATTCAGATATGACTTTTTAAAAAGTTTATCAGAATTAATAACTTAAAAAAAATTTGATCAGAATTGCATTTGCAAGGAGACTCTTGTAATGTATTGGTTTCTGCAAACATGCAGCCTCATTGTGTACCAGACCTTACATTGATGTACATAGAAGTAAAAATGGGCTTAGGGAAAGTGGAGGTAAAGTTAGTTGGTTATGCTGATGGAAAGTGGATGGACCTGGGTTACAAATATTTCCTGGTGATCATTTCTGCCAACAGAATTTCAAATATTTAATGTACTCCTCCTCTGTAGCAAGTAATCTAGCACATTTTCAACCACAGTGACTACAGATTTAAAGTCATTGGAATGGGCTTTCTTAAAAAAATTCAGCCATTTTGAGGGAAAAAAGTTACTGAAACAAGGCTTAATTTTGAACTTAAAAAAATTAGAAGCCAATGTTAGAATGAGTATGTGTAGGATATGTTATCTCAACCCTTCACCAATCACCTTATTTTGTTATGTGGTCTTTCGGTCATTAACTACTTTTTATCAATTTTGAGTACTTGGATATGGAAAGAAAATGAGTTCAAGTACACATTTGGAAGTTTTGCCTTTTTCTTGGATTTCGTTTTTGGTTTGCTTTTGCTATAGAAAATGAAGTCTGTTAAACACAGTTTATCTTACTTCAGGTTAAGAATGTGAGCGCTAGAGTCAGGTTGTCTGAATTCTAATCCCTGCTATGCAGATTACTGTGAGCTTTGGTAAAATATTTTTCTTAGCCTCACTTTCTTTAGCTATAATATGAGTAATAATAGTAGCCCTACTTTATGGTCATAAAAATCAAATGGTATGGTCTGTATAAAGTACTTAGCATGGAATATTATATATTATCACTGCTTTATTATTCCTTCTTTTCTGCTGATCAAAACTTTACTGCTGATTCTGGCTTCATCTTTGAGGTTACTGTTTGGTTCCCATTGAATTTTTAGCAGGCAGCTTGGTATTTAAAGGAATATTTAGTACATTATTCCTTTTAGCTAGAATAAGCTAAAGATGCAAAAGAATGAATGTTGTCTTAGATTCCTAATACCTGGGGAACTGGTCTGAATGCTTTTACGCACTTGGTTAACCTTTGTGCCACTCAGAATGTAAGACCAGTTTGTGCTGATTTCCATTCTTCTTTTAGAAAGACTTAAAAAAAAGAATCACCATAGTATTCATTGATGTCATTTGGACCGTTAGGAAAAATACTTGTTATACCTCTAAAGACCCAGAGAACTCTTGTTTATACTTATTTTAGTAGTGAAAACTTGGTGTTGGCTTAGAATTCTTCTAACAATATATGAGTCATATTATTTGTAGGATGCTTTTTATAAAATTTTATAAACTTTGTCTCATTTGATCATCACAATTCTGTGGAAAAGGTAGGACAGATGGAATCACTCCTACTTTTAAAGATGAGAAATCTGGACTTGGAAGAAGTTCAGTGACTTCCAGAGATAAATAGCTAGTTGTCTGCTCTCTGATACATTAGTTTTCATTCTGTGTCCAAGAGTTTCTATGTAGAATCAATTCCTTCTTTGTGATCAACCTACAATTTCCAGAATGTAAAACTCAAATTGTTGAAATTACCGGATTTTCACATTTGCCAGAAGTATATACCTTTTGTTTTGTTTTGGTTTGTTTGCTCGTTTGTTTTTTGGCCAGTAATCAAGTTAGAGGAACAGATATCAAGTTCTGCCATAGTATATTAGTATAATTTTAATGTTATTTGTAGCTTTAGGATTTAGAGGTAGTTGAGTCAGAAGTATGCCCTTAAAATACATTTGGTGCTAGAAAGTTAATTGCCTCTAAATATAATTTTGATTCAAAGGGCATTTATAAAATTTTTTTTTCTCTGATTCTTAGGATATTCATAGTCAAGCTGCCCAATTTCAAAAGAAAAATTATGTTTTACTTTTAGTACTCATTTTAAAAACTAGCATGCTTTATTTATATTGTGTAAATACCTATGGGAAGATACATATGTATTTTTTTAATTGGGGACATTCTTTGTGCAAGACGTTCAGTTCAAGTATTTTTAAAACCTCTGCTTTTGTATTTATGGGCTCTGTGCATATCACTGTGAAGGAATATAAAGTAGTCCTTACTTTGCTTTCAATGAAGTTGACATTGATAAGGAAGGCCAGGCTAATTATGAAACAATCTGAGTAGAGGTTGCCAAACTATAGTCTGAGGCCCATTTTTGTTTGGCCCTCAAGCTAAGAATGGCTTTTGCTTTTGTTGTTTAAAAAACAAACAAAAACCAGAGGAGAATATGTAACATAGACCATCCCTGGCCCTCAAAGCATAAAACATTACTGTCTGGCCCTTTACAGAAGAAGCTTGGTGACTATGAATTAGAGGAATATGTCACATAAAATAAAATATAACCAGAGACATTAGGGGATGCAAATCAAAACCACAGTGAGATACCATTTCACACCGACTAGAATAGTTGTAATCAAAAAACGGGTGATAGCAACTGTTGACAAGGATGTGGTGAGAATGTAAAATGGTACAGCCACTGTAGAAAACAGTTGGCAGTTCCTCAGTAAGTTAAACATAGAGTTACCGTATGACCCAAGCAATTCCCTTCTAGGTATACACCCAAGAGAATTGTAAACCAGTTCACAATTAAAACTTGTGCAATATGTTCATAACATTGTTGGTCATAATAGCCAAAAAGTGGAAACAACTCAACTATCCATTGAATGGATAAACAAAATGTGGTATAGCCATATAGTGTAATATTCAGCCTTAAAAAGAAATGGAATACTGGTACATGTTACAACATGGATGAACCTTGAAAAACATTATAAGTGAAAGAAGCCAGACACAAAAGGTCACATATTCTGTTACTTCATTTATAGATATAACTAGAATAGTCAAATCCATAGAGACAGAAAGTAGATTAGTGGTTGCCCAAAAGCTAGGGGGAGGGGGAAATGGGAAAGTGACTGCTAATGGATATGGGGGTTTCTTTTTAGAGTGGTAAAAATGTTCTGGAAGTAGATAGTGGTGATTGTTGTACAACCTTGTGAATGTAATTTAAACCACTGAATTATATACTTTAAAATGGTAAATTTTATGGTATGTGAATTATATCTCAACAAAAGAAAATGCAACCAGAGACTAAGTAGTTTTTATAAAAGAAGTAATGAGAGGTCAGGTAAAGAAGGCTGCAGGCATGAGTTAATGGCTATAACTTTGAAGTTGGGGCTTGAAATGCACCCTGAAGGGCTTGGAGGATTTGGATAGAAAAAGAGGAAGTGGGTATGGCATAACACCGTAAGGGGTATAAACCAAGGTATTTGTGTTACACAGAAGAGGAAGAAGTGGCTAGACTAAGAGGGAAAAAGACAAACTGAGTCTCTTGTTTTCATGGGGCTTCTAAACGTGCATATTTAACTGATTTGGGATCATGCTTTGTGCTGTCATTTTCATGGAATAAATTGTATATTCTTCTAGCCTGAGACAGACTTTTTTTTTTCCAGCCAGAAAGCAAGAGCCTAAGGGCTGTCTCCATGGTACTTTTAACAGGTTACTGTAAGGATTTTAGTTCCCAGTATATGTGTTGAAGAATTTGCCATCATCTTTTTTGTTTTGTTTTATTAAGTCATACAAAGTATCTATCTGATTTTTTTGTTGATATTCAGAACAAAAATCTTTGATAATACCGTTCCTTATGCTTGCCACTTTGCACTATAAAATTCATCATGTGTATTGCCTCATTTAATCCTCTCACCACACCTATGAGATAAATGGTATCATTCCCATTTTAAAGATGAAAGAGGCCATATAATAGAGTGATTAGGAGCCAGGATGGAGGCACTGGAGTCAGAAAGCCTAGATTCAAATCCTGGTTCTGCCATTTACTAATTGTGTTTGAATTTTGATTAAGTTATTTAACCTCTCTAGGTTATATGTTTTCTCTTGTGTAAAGTGGTAATTATAATATCATAGAGTTGTATTTAAATAAGTGACAAAAGTAAAATTCCTAGAGTCATGCTTGGCACATAGTAAGCTCTCAAAAATACTGTTATTTATAGGTCATGAGAGTTGAATGAGGTTAAGAAGTCCAGAGTCTTCTAGCTGATAAGTGGTAGAGCCAGCACCTAATTACAGGTGTTCTAAATCCAAGTACCATTTTTCTAGTTGCTTTTACCAGATTTTATTATATACTTACTTATGTATTGCTCATACGTTTATAAACCTTCATTTAAATGGAGACTAGATAATAAACCAGATATTAATAGCACAAGAAACTTTCTAACTTCCTTACAACAGAACTTTAATCACTAAACACAGTCTTTTGCTTCAGTCCGCTGATACCCACTCCTTAGTAGTTATAAACCAAATTATGAAAAGGGAAAATGACAAAGGAAAATACAGATTTAACATAATTAACAACAATTAACTTGAATATGATAAAATAAACCATTAAAAATAAATAACACCTGCAGGGAAAACTTACAGTAATCAAAAGGGTGACTGTCCTTAATTAATAAACATACTAGACTGATAGATAGGAATAATAACTTTTTTCAAAACAAATGAGAAAAGAATAGGCAGTTCGCAAAAGAAAAAAGATGTGACTGATAAGTATTTGGAAAACAGTTTAACCTCATCAGTTAAAGAAATTTAAACTAAAGCAGGGTAATACCTTTGATGATACAATTAACAAAATAAGAACATTTAAATTGTAATAAGCAAATTTAAGTTGAAACTCTGTTATTGGGGATGTGGTAAAATGGGACCCACATATTCTTTTTTTTTTTTGACCGTGTGGGATCTTAGTTCCCTGACCAGGGATTGAACCCATCCATACCCCCTGCAGTGGAAGCTCCGAGTCCTAACCATTGGACCACCAGGGAATTCCCGAGACCCACATATTCTTGATATGGGAATGTAAATTGATAAAACTATTAATCTCCATGAAGAACCTTCAAAAAGTTCCTAACCTTAAATCTAGTAATGATCCATCTGAAAATGTAACCCAAAGAAAAAATAATAATTCTGGATAAAAATGTATGCATAGATTCATTGCAGGGTTATCTATTATAGCAGAATGTTTGGACATATCCAACAAAAAGATAGTTAAATTATTGTACACTTATTGCAATATTATTTGATAAAGAGTTTTATTAAAAATTTCAATGACCTTGGAAAAAGATGATGAGATATCGTATGTTTGGGAGGTGGAAGGAAGAAGGATTCAAAATTGCAGCCCTGTACCCTCTAGTGTCAAGCAATAAATCTAGTCTTGAGAATACTTCATTGTGGACAAAGATTTACTAAGTAGCTCTTGAATGTTTGATGTACTGAACTTCTACCTACTGTGAAAATAGTATAAACAAAACCCCTTTTGAACCCAAATCCTCTTTCCCTTGTCTTAGTGACCACCCCATTTTTCTATTCTTTAAGTTAACTCCTCAGAAAAAATCATCTAATACTATTTCCAGTTTGTCATCTCTCAGTCTTTCTTGAACCCGGTCAGTCTTTTGGCCCTAGGTTATTCCACTGAAATGAGTTCATCAAGTCTCCAGTGACCTCCAGTGGTCAGTTCTCAGTCTTCATCTTACTTGGCTTGTCAGCAGCATTAACAGTTGATCACTTCCTTTTCTTTGAAATGTCTTCTTCTCTTTGTTCCAAGAAACCACATATTTGGTTTTACCCTTACCTTACTGGCTGCTGCGTCTGGTCTTCCTTTGCTGGCACCTCTACCTATGATTTACTTTAAGTTAGTATGGTGAATTACATTATTTTAATATTGTGATAAAATACACATAACAAAATTTACCATTGTAACCATTTTTAAGTGTACAGTTTAGTGGCATTAAGTACATTTACATTTTTGTGAAACTGTTAACACCATCCATCTCCAGAATTTTTTTTCATCTTCCCAAAGTGAAACTCCATACCTGTTAAACACTAACTCCCAATCTCCCTGCCCCTGGCAACCACTATTCTACGTTCTGTGTATGAATTTAATTATTAACTACTGTAGGTACTTCATGAATGTGGAATCATACAGTATTTGTCCTTTTGTGACTGGCTTATTTCACTTACTATGTCCTCGAAGTTGATGCTTGTTGTAGCAGGTATCATAATTTCCATTTAAAGCTGAATAGTATTCCATTGTCTGTACATACTACACTTTGTTTATCCATTCATCTGTTGATGGACACTTGGGTTGCTTCCACTTTTGGCCTATTGTGAATAATGCTGCTGTGAACATGGGTGTACTACAAATATGCGGTTGAATCCCTGCTTTCAGCTCTCTTGGGTATATACCCAGAAGTGGAATTGCTAGATTATATGGTAATCATATTTTTAATTTTTTTGAGGAATTGCCATACGTTTTTCCACATTCCCACCAGCAATGCACAAAGGTTCTAATTTTTCCACATCCTCACCAACACTTGTTATTTTCTGGTTTCTAAATTTGTTTTGTTTTGTTTTCTTTTGTTAATAGCCATCCTAATGGATGTAAAGTGGTATTTCATTGTGGTTTTGATTTACATTTCCCTAATGATTAGTGATGTTGAGTATCTTTTCATGTGCTTATTATTGGCCATTTGAGTATCTTTTCATGTGCTTATTGGCCATTCATGTATCTTCTTTGGAGAAGTGTCTATTCAAGTCCTTTGCTCATTTTGTTTGGGTTTTTTTTGTTGTCGTTGAGGTTTAGCAGTTCTTTATTATGAATATTAACCCCTTATCAGATATATGATTTACAAATAGTTTCTCCCATTCCATCTGTTGCCATTTTACACCATTGGTTGTGTCCTTTGATGCACAGACGTTTTAAATTTTGATGTAGTCCAATCATCTATTTTTGCTTTTGTTGCCTGTACTTTTTTTTTTTTTTTTACATGAACAGTTGTTTTTTTTTTAAAGGAATTCCTTTATTTATTTATTTATTTACATTTATTTATTTTTGGCTGTGTTGGGTCTTCGTTTCTGTGCAAGGGCTTTCTCTAATTGCGGCAAGCGGGGGGCCACTCTTCATCGCGGTGCGCGGGCCTCTCACTATCGCGGCCTCTCTTGTTGCGGAGCACAGGCTCCACACGCGCAGGCTCAGTAGTTGTGGCTCATGGGCCCAGCTGCTCCGCGTCATGTGGGATCTTCCCAGACCAGGGCTCGAACCCGTGTCTCCTGCATTGGCAGGCAGATTCTCAACCACTGCGCCACCAGGGAAGCCCCTGTTGCCTGTACTTTTTATGTAACATCCAAGAAATCATTGCCAAATCCAATGTCATGAAACTTTTCCCTATGTTTTCTTCTAAGAGTTCTATAGCTTTGCTCTTACGTTTATGTCTTTGATCCATTTTGAATTAATTTTTGTATATAGCATAAGGTCAGGGTCCAACTTAATTCTTTTGCATGTGAATATCCAGTTTTCCCAATACCATATGTTGCAAAGACTGCCCTTTCCTCATTGAATGGTGTTAATACCCTTGTCAGAAATCATTTTACCATTTATGAAAAGGTTTATTTGTGGGCTCTTATTTGACAAATTTTGATATGGTGTGTTTATTTTCATTCTGTTGAAAATACTAATTTCCCTTTTGATTTTTTTCCTTGAATCAAGGATTATTTAGAGATATGTTATTATAGTTTCCAGATACTTGGGGATTTTCTTGATGTCTTTCTATTATTGATTCCAGTGTGATCAGAAAACATACTTGTATGATTTAAATTTCTTTAAATTTACTGAGACTTATTTATAGTCCAGATTTTGGTCTATCTTTTTAAATGTTCCGTATGCCCTTAAAAATAATATATATTTTGTTGTTATTCATGAAGTATTGTAAAAGTATCAATTAGATCCAGTTGATTGGTGGTATTGTTCAGTTCAGCTATGTCCTTCCTGATTTTCTGCCTGCTGTCTCTATCAATTACTGATAAAGGGGTGTTGGAGTCTCTGGGTATAATGGTAGATTCATCGGTTTTTCCTTGTTGTTCATCTGTTTTCTTGTTGTTCTAGAGCCGGGCTCTAGAGCACAGGCTCAGTAATTGTAGCGCACTGGCTTAGTTGCTCTGTGGCATGTGGGATCTTCCCGGACCAGGGATCGAACCCGTGTCCCCTTCATTGGCAGGCGGATTCTTAACCACTGCGCCACCAGGGAAGTCCCCAAAGTGCGTTTCTTGATCCACTCTGACAGTCTCTTTCTTTTAATTGGTGTATTTAGAGTTGATTTTTGACTAGCGATTTTTAATGTAGTTGGATTAATAGCTCCCATAGGTGTTACAGTTTTCTGTTCATTGCCCTTGTTTCCTTTTTGTCTTCTACGCTTTTTCTGCTACCTTCTGGTTTTAACTGAGCGTTTTATATGACTTCATTTTTTCTCTTCTTTTACCATATCAAGTATACTTTTTTGTTTTAGTGGTTGCACTTGAATTTGAAATATACATTTACCACTAATCCAAGCCCAGTGTCATATAACACTATACCACTTCACAGATAATACAAGTACTTTATAACAGTTTCCAATTCCTAAAATCCCTTATAATGTGCTGTCATTCATTTTACTTATCCATAAACTATAATCATCTAATACATTATTGCTATTATTTCAAATTGTTGTCTGTTAGATCAATTAAGAATAAGAAAAACCATTTTATTTTACCTTCATATATTAATATTTAGGTCCAAGTTTCTGACTTAAATCATTTCCCTTCTTTTAAAGAGCTTCTTTTAATATTTCTTGCAGAGCAGATCTATGGCAACAAATTCCACTGAATTTTTGTTTGAGAAAGTCTGTATTTCTCTGTCATTTGAAGGATAACTTTGCTGGATTTGCAGAATTATAGCTTGGTGGGGTTTTTTCTTTCAACAGTTAAATATTTCACTTCATTCTCTTATTTTTGTGTAATTTCTGAAGAGAAGTCTCAGGTAATTCTCATTCTTGCTCCTCTAGCAGTTCGGTGTTTTCTTTCCCCCTCCGGCTTCTTTCAATATTTGTCTTTGATTTTCTGCAGTTTGAATATATTCCTAGGTGTAGATTTTTTGATATTTATCCTGCTCAATGTTCTCTGTTTGGCGTCTGTCTTCTGTTTATTATTTAGTAGCCTTTTTTCTTCCAACTCTTCACTCCTTTTGGCCCTATCTTTAAATATATCTGGAAGATAACTAGTTCTTACCACTTCCACTGCTACTGCTTTGGTCCATATTGCCATCTTTTGGGTTTCATTTGCCTTCAAATAGTTCTCCCTGCCTCTGCCCTTTACCTCTTCCTTCCTTTCACCACACAACAGCTAGAGAGATCTGTCTAAAAGTTCAGTGAGAACATATCATCCTTTGATCAGAACTGTCCAGTGAGTTCCCATCTCATACCAAGTAAAAGCCAAAGTCCTTACTATGACCTAAAAGCCATCTTTAAGCTGTCTGTTTCATCACTTACCTTACCTCCTACTAATCTTCTCATTACTTCCCTCCAATTAGCGTGCCATCCTTTCTCTTTATAGAAGTGACCAGACATCTCAAGGCTTCTCGATTTCCTTTAGATGTCTGCATGACTCTGTTCTCTTACCATTGCCTTTAGGTCTTTACTTGAATATCACTTTGTTTCAAACTACAAATCTTCCTGCCCTATGAACTCACTATACCCCCTTTCCTGCTTTACTTTTCTCCAGAACACTTTACCAACTGACCTGTGTCTGGCAGGAGAGAGCATGGCACAGTGGAGAAAATGGAATAAAGCCAGTTTGGCTGGAGCATTGAGAAAGAGAGGGAGAAGAACATTGTGAAATGAAGCTAGAGTGGGAATTAGGGACCAAACTGCAGACTCTTGTAGGCCATTAACATTGTTTGGCTTTATCCTTAAGGGTAGTGGCAAATCACTGAAGTATCTTAACTGGAGGGATTTGGGAAGAGGGTCACTATCATGATTAAATATGTATTTTTATAAAGATTATTCTAGCTTCACTATGGAAAAAAGATTGGGGGGTTGAAGGGAATTAGATGTGAAGGGACCCGATGAGAGGCTATTGCAGTGATCTAGGTATAAACTTATGATAGCTTAGTCTACTGGGGGGGTTGATGGCCATCCAAAAAAGAATGTTTGGAACTGATTCTTACCAAGAAATCCATTTATAACATATGTGGTCAGCAATTCATAACTCTTAATTGCTAAATTAATATCTCCCATTTATAGAATCTCCATTTAGTTCCATTATGAGAAAATAAAAATCTCTCACCCAGTGTTATTCTTCTTGAAAATAAATCCTAGAAATTCTATAAATCAATAGTCACATTTTTTTTTGTATATTTCTTAACATTAGGCACAGAATCCAGGATCCCTAATTAAGTTTAATTCTCATTTAATGGCCAATTTTTAGACCTGATCAAATTGATTTGTCTCATGAAAGCAAGCTTTAAATAATTTTCTTATTATGTTTTTCTGACCTCCTCTCATCTCAAATATTAAGAACTTGATTAGGACTAAGGTTGTCCTGAACAGGATATTTTAAAGACAAAGGTGTCTATGCCTGTATTATTTCTTGTCACAAAGCCAGTAATCTCTGGCAACAGGAACCTTCAGAGTTTTTGAGAATCAGAAACTCATGACTATCTGGCCATGCTAAGATAGACTTGAAGTTCGTAAAGCAAACAGGTTAATAAACTAGGGTCCTAGCAGTAGTTTTCTAATGTGGCAGTGTTTTCATCAAACCAAAATGTTGATCCTCTGTTTTCACTTTAGGAGGGGAAAGCATTTAACTTCTCCCATGTTTTAAGCATTTTATAGGTACCTAAAATATGTTATATTGTTTAATTATCAGGAACCAGTGAGGTATCTTAATCCAGCTTTGTTTCATTAATAAGGAAATTACATATTAACAATTAACTTACCCAGGCTCACACAGGGATCCAGATATGCCAGGGGTTCCTTTCGATCAGGGGTTGTTAGTTTGGGTTCCTTGGTCTCCACTTCTCCCTATGTGTTTACGGTTTTTAAAGAACTGATGACCCTTCAATTCAGTCAGGTTCAGAATCAATAAATTTTATTATGCTGCCTCCTGATTTGGGGTTCCTAATCTGACAGTACTATCCACTCTTGTCTTACATTACCTTTCCACAATTCTTCTCAAAATATTGATACTAGTAACACTGTAGTTACAGTAGTAAAGCAGTGATAGTAGTAGTTGTTGTTTTTTAGCCAGGCACTGTGCTAAGAGCTATGTATGCATTATCTCACTTGGTGTTCACAACAAAGTTGCTGAACTGTGTCCCTTACTTTAAGACTAACCCTCTCTATGTCTCAAGCCCCAGCCTCATTTCTTGCCCTCCTAACTGGACTCCCTGCTCCAGTTTCTCATTCCCTTTGTTCCTACATCCACAGTTCTCATAAAAGTTTGTGGGGTTTTTTTCTTTTTCTTTCCCTCAAATTATCTATTCAAAAACCTTAGGTGACTTTCCTCCTCTGATAGGAAAGTTTCAAGTTCTTTGGCTATCATACAGGGACTTTGGTAGCTTGCTAGCCTGCTTACTGTTTAAACCACATCTGTACTCATTCCTTTCCCCCAAGCTTTCACTGTAAATGCTCAAGCCACCTAGACTTTTTTTTAATAGTTTTTTTTTTTTTAATTAGACTTTTCATTCTCTTGAATCTGTGCGTTTTTTCCATGGAATTCCATGTCTGTAATACTCCTACCCCACTCCCCTTCCTCTGCCTGACCTTCAAGAAATGTATGTAAGGCATATGGTGAAAAATCTCCCTTCTTTCCTTGTCCCCTCATTCCTCAGTTTCCTTCCAAAGGTATTCTATGTGTATTCAAGTTTCTATGCACATATATGAGTAGAGGCAAGTTAGCATGTTAGAGTGTGAACTCAGGAACCAGGCTGCGGAATTTTGAATTGTGGATTCTCTTCCTAGATGTGTGGTTTGGGCAAATTACTAGTACCTACCTCATAAGATTTTTGTGAGGATTTCTCACAGCAGTGCCTGGCTCTCAGAGCCAGAGAGTGGTAAGCTCTCAGTAAATGTATGCTATTAATATTGTTGTTATTGTTATGTAACAAAGCATAATACATTGAAAGAGAATGGCATTTAATATCAGGATAGGTTTGAGTATAGCCGCCTAGTTACTTTGCCCCTAAGTCATTTAACTCAAGTTAAACCTTGGATGGTTTCCTTATCTTTATAGTGGGGGAAATCATATACAGTTTTGATTTTGGTGAACTAAAAAATATAAAGGAAAGAGCTTTGTACCCGATAAAATGCTATATAGAGGTTAGTTGCTATTGGTCACATCGTTTTACTTTTCCTTCCAGGAAAGATCTCAGCATTTCAGTTGGTTATAAGAAGTGACGTAGTCTTTAAGAATAAAGATTTCAGAAATTTGTGACAGGTATGCTGTTTTGCTTTAGAAATTATTTTAAATTTATACTTTTTCATTAGCTATGGCTTGCTTTAGTGTTAGTCTTAAATTTTAAAATTAAGATTATATAATTTATGTGGCAATGCCCTTAAGGGAATAAAGTTAGAGTAAATACCTCTTTTTATGGAAATGTATCCGTCAGGATTCTAGAATTGATATACTTAGCATAAATTAGTAAACTTAATTTAGTAAGCCTTATCTTTTAAGGAAAAAAATATTTTTGTCAACATAGAAAGTATTAGTCACAGCCTATAAAATTTTCTTCATGGTTTACAAATGTTTTATTTGCCTGCGATGATAAAGATTGCTAAAGAATATTCATCTTACTAAGTAGATTGTACTACATATAAAAAGCAGTCTGCTTTGATGTAGTTTTTGATGATTTACTCTGTTGCTATAAAAGAATAGGTGCTTTTTTTTTACAACTCATGGAGCACATGTCCTGCTCAAAGGCACAGAGTGAGGAATACTTTTGAATAATGTGATAGTCTCCCGTCTTCTGTTTAATAGAGGCATTCCCAATATTCAGCGTTTAGGAGGAAAAGTTGTAGACAGAGGTTAGTAAGTGGTAGAGCAGGATTCTAGTCAGGCAGTATGGATCCTAAGTTCAGGCTTTTAAACATTTCACTATAATGCTGTGAGAAAGAGAATGAGACTATGAACAATTACCAATAGCTTTGACAAAAAAATAAAAGAACTTCTGGAAATGAAAAATATAAATAAAAATTTTTTAATTCAATAGATTAGAATTCATGACCTGGAAGATGACCTGAAAAATAAATTAACCAAAATAAAGAGACACAGATGGACAACATGTAAGAGAAGAAATGAGAATTAGAAAATTGGGGCAGAAATTGCTAGATTTCCTTGATTTCTTTCTCCTTTTAAGCAATAACTGTATTAGTTGGATGCTTTGCTGTCCAGCTACAGCTTCCATTTCACTGCCTTTCTGATAGTGAGATTTGACTCTATGTCAAAGTTTCAGCAATTTGGATGCAAGTGGAAGTTATGTGTGCATAGGTTTTAGCCTTACGGTTTATGCCTATAAGAGGAATGAGATACTCCATTTCCCACCTCCTTCTTCCTTCCCATAGACTGGAATGTGGACACAGTGATGAACTATTTTTAGCTAGGTGGAAGAGGGCAATACTGTAAGGATGACAGAGCAGCAACAAGATGTAAGAGCTTAGCTCTCTCAGACTGCTAAGCTGCCAAACCAGCCCTGGACTGTCCCTTTCTACTGTCATGTGAGAGAGAAAAAAAAAACTTGAATTTTGTTCAGGCCATTGTAGAGTCTCTTATTGCATCAGCCTAGTCTTGTATTAGTCTTAATTAATACAAGAAGAGCATGAGAAAATCTAACAATTATCAAAGCAGAATATGGATGTGAAGAAAAGTCAAGTAGAAATAATATTTGAGGAGTTTATAATTGAGAATTTCTAAAATTGCAAATGGCACAAATTCAAGAAGTCAGATCCTAAACAGGAGAGAAAAAAACTAAACATAAACACTTCATAGTTAAATTTGCATATAATCAGGGACCTTAAAAATAGCCAGAGGGATGGGCTTCTGGTGGCGCAGTGGTTAAGAATCCGCCTGCCAATGCAGGGGACACGGGTTCGAGCCCTGGTCAGGGAAGATCCCACATGCTGCGGAGCAACTAAGCCCGTGAGCCACAACTACTGAGCCTGTGCTCTAGAGCCCACGAGCCACAACTACTGAAGCCCGCGCGCCTAGAGCCCGTGCTCTGCACCAGGAGAAGCCACCGCAGTGAGAAGCCCACGCACCGCAATGAGAAGCCCGCGCACCGCAACGAAGAGTAGCCCCCGCTCGCCGCAACTAGAGAAAGCCTGCGCACAGCAACAAAGACCCAACACAGCCAAAAATTAAATGAATAAAATAAATAATAAATAAATAGCCAGAGGGAGAAGACAGATTACCTTCAAAAGATCTACTATTAGACTGGTTTATTGAAAGGAAAAATTGAAACTTGAAACCAGAAGAAAAGAATAACTACAGTGTGCTGAGAAGAAATAACTATTAAAGCTAAAATACCTTTCAAGAGTGTAGGTACATAAAGTTTTCAGAAAAATTAAAACAGAGATTTTTGTCTCCAGTAGAATATCATTAAGACAAATTCAGAAAGATACACTTTAGGTAGAAGGAAAAAGATCCCTGATGGAGGGTCTGAGATATTTTTTGGAAAAGAAGAAAGGCTGAAAATTAACGAGCCAGGAATTCAGTCTAAATTAGAAACAGGACAGAATAAAGAAAGGAAGGAAATAATAGACATAAAAGTAGAAATAAAGAAATATAAAACAAGCGAACAATGAAGGATCAACAAAGCTGAAGTTGATTCTTAGAAAAAGACTAATAGAGTTAACAAATCTGGTAAGATTGATCAAAAGAGAGAGAGAAGCCATAGTAAACAATAAGTATGAAAAAGGAGATATAACTACAGATGCTACAGAGATTATTATAAAAGAAAAATGTACTCACTAATACATTTTTTTAAGGAATAATTTCAAACGGTAGATTATTGCATGAGTTATCATAATAGTATAATAAGCCTTTCAAGACCACTTGTCAAATTTGCCAAAAATTTTTACTCCTGAAAAAGTAAGATGGTTGGATTAAATATTTTAATCCTTTACCTGAATTCTTAGAGAATGTCAAGGGTACAATGAATGGGATAACTGCCTCAGTCATAATTTACTGAAGGTTTTAGTAAAAATTTGGGGATAATTGATGGGTCAGTGTCTTCTAAAGTGGTAGAATTTGTGTTCCTTTTTTGATACATAAAGAAGAAGTAGGGAAGTGTCATTTAGTAAGGAAATGTAAGAACCTAAGAAACTGTGGAAACCTTGTGCTTTTAAAAGTTTTTTTTTTTTTAAAGTTTTGGATACTTTTACCAAAAAGTGATGGCACAATACTGAAAATGATCTATAATTTAGTGTTTTCTTCTCTTTCCTTCTCTTTAAAAAAAATACTGTCACCAGCCCAATAGTTCATATTCACACTGTTCTATTGATTTAAACAGTGTGCTTAGAGAAGATGTTGACTTACGGGGACAAGTGCCGTATTTTCTGGAGGAGCAGTAGAAATAGTAGTGGTGACCTCTGTGGATAGGCACTCTGAAGCACACCAGTACATAAGAAAGTCCTAGGCTGACAGACATCTGCGGGCCTGGAGAGCAGCTGGGACAGATTACAGCAAGCTCCAGGAAGGATTTTTTTTGTGGGGTGGGGGGTGGGAAGAAGGGAATGAAATTCATAGATTGTCTGGCAGGTTTGGTTGGAAAATATGTTGGTAGACAATTCCAGAATAAACACAAGTTATACGAAAAAGGAAATGTAATCTTAATATATTACTTTGCTATGTGTTATTTAAGAGAGCTAAAATTCTCATCTACCATAAGAGCAATATGTAAAACTAAAAACCAAGAGATAGGAGTATAAATATCTTATTTAGAAGTATGGAGAACACTCAAAGAAAGAGCTAGAAGTTTGAAGTAGGTTAAGGGGATATAGTGACTGCTCTTTTTTGTTATAAGCCTTTTCGTAATGCCTGCTAGTAGTACTAATTAGCATATATTACTTTTAGTTTAAGAGAGTGTAAGACCTAAAGCTTTTGCGTAAGAGACAGAATGATTACAGAATTTGAAACTATCATCTGAAAAATGAAATAGGACTGCTTATTGAAAAAGAAGATGTGGCGGGTGGAATAACTGTCTTCAAATATTTGAAGGAGCATAGACTGGAAGAGGAATTCTCTTTTTTCTGTTTGGCATCAGAGACAGAGACCCAGTAAGTGGCCACTACAAAGAAACAGCAATGTAAAGAACATTCTGACAATTAGGCTATCCAGAAATGGAATGGACTGTTTTGTGAGCATAGAATTCAAAGGGTTAGATGACCATATCTGGAGATGTTTTTAGAGTGAATTGCCACAAAAGAAACACTTACTATGGTTCAGGCATTCTGTTGTTAAATACTGACTTCAGTATTTAAAACTAGAAAAGACAAAACCAGCTATTCATTTAACATGTTATAAGATTTGCTCATGTAAATTAAATGTATTGTTTTCTAAGTTTGTCATCATAGTCTTCATAGAATAAGCTTTTATCATTTGTGGTTTGCAAAATTAGGATTTAGGAAGATTTCTTTTTATTGGGACTACTGATCTATTTTGTCTTATTCCTATTATCTCCTCTTTACCTTTCTTTCCTGTTGTTTATTTTTCATATTCTGACTCTGGTTGAATTGGTCAAGTTTTCTTTGCTCGTTTTTCCTCTAGTGATTTTTAAGTTATATGATTTAGTTGTTGACATTACATTTTTCACATGTTTAGATTTATATTTTTTTAATGTATAGAAAAAGAGAGATTCAGTATCTTTATCCTTTTCCCAAGAAGAGAAAACCTTTAACATGCCTTTCTTCCTATCTCCTTCCAAACAAAAAGGTTGAGATAATCAGAGTTTTATTTCCAGATTTTTGTACATATTTTACAGTGATAATTAGATAACTATAATTTTTACTGATTTATTTGCTTGGCATATTTCTTGTTCTTACACCTTTCTGTTTCTTGAATCATTTTCCTTTTTTGTGTTGGAGTACCAACTCCAGTAATTTTTTTTTTTTAACAACTTTATTGTAGTATAATTGCTTTACAATGGTGTGTTAGTTTCTGCTGTATCACAAAGTGAATCAGCTATATGTATACATATATCCCCATATCCCCTCCCTCTTGTGTCTCCCTCCCACCCTCCCTATCCCACCCCTCTAGGTGGTCACAGAGCAGAGCTGATCTCCCTGTGCTATGCGGCTGCTTCCCACTAGTTCTCTGTTTTACATTTGGTAGTGTATATATGTCCATGCCACTCTCTCACTTTGTCACAACTTACCCTTCCCCCTCCCCATATCCTCAAGTCCATTCTCTACATCTGCGTCTTTATTCCTGTCCTGCCCCTAGGTTCTTCAGAACCTTTTTTTTTTTTTTTTAGAGTCCATATATATGTGTTAGCATATGGTATTTGTTTTTCTCTTTCTAGTAATTTTTGATATGTATTTTTATTATTTAGTTCTAATTGTTTACTTTCCATCTTGATTTCTTCTTTGACCCATGTATTATTTAGAATTATGTTGTTTAACTTACAAACATTTTGAGATTATGTAGTTATATTTTTGTATTGGTTTCGAGTTTAATTGTATTGTAGTTAGAATGTACGCTTTATATGATTTTCAGTCCTTTGAAATTTGTTGAGACCTGATTTACGGCCCAGCATTGTCTGTTCTAGTAAATGATCCATGTGCAATTTGGAAAAATGTGTAATTTGCAGTTGTTGGGTGTGGTGTTCTATATATGTCTATTGGAGTAAGTTGATTTGTTATTTGGTCAAATCTTCTATATATCCTTACCGATTTTTATCTTCCTTTTCTATCAGATACTGAGTTATGTTAAAATCTAATCATGATTGTGTATTTGACTAGTTTTTCCTTTAGTTCTGTCAACTTCTGCTATATGTATTTTGTCTTGTATTTTAATTTTTCCTATTGAACATTTACTAACGTAATTAGTGATATTTGGATTATCCATTATTTTCAATTTGTCCATCTGTTCTTTGTTCCTTCCTTTTTTTCCTTTATTCCTTCTGTTTTTAGTTATCAAACCATTCAAAATGTAGTGGCTTAAAACAGTAACCTTGTGTTATCGCCCATAGTTTCTTGAGTATGGAATTAGGGAGTGGCTCAGCTAGGTAGATCTGGCCTAAGGTCTCTCCTGTGGGTGTTGCAGTCAAATGGTGGCTGTCTGGGATCATCTTCATGCACAGGTCCAGGAGGACTCACAACTGGGGTTCCTTCAGCAACTTTGTCCCATCTCTGTGTCTCTCCAGAGTGGCAGCTTCAGGGCAGCCTTACAGCCTGGGCCCAAAGGCATGGCTGCAAAGAGGAAGATCCAGGAGGAAATTCTGGCAGCCTTTCTAGCTTCAGAAGTCAGACAACACCACTTTTGCTGTGTTTTATTAAATCTGCCCATATTCAAGGGGAGAGGAATATGTTTTTCTCTAGAAGTTTTTTAGGATGAGATTTATCCTTCTTACCTCTTTCACACTTTCCATCTCCCCGTCCTTTTGTTCTGCTCTGTTTGGGTGGGTTCAGTATATTGGTTCACTAACCTGCTTTTTTCAGCTATATCCATTTTTCTCTTCAGCCCATCTACTGAATTTTTTTTGATGCTCATATTTTTATTTTCTAGGTCTCCAAAGTGTCTTTTACGTAGATTTAATAACTTCACAGGTTTCTTTAAGAATATTACATTTATTTTACAGCGTTTTATAGGCCCTCTTAACTCTGTTTTCTTTGGTTTTTGTTCTTCTGTTTGTTGAATTTATTGCCTCTGTCAAGTTGTTTTCCTCAAATCTGTGATTAATTGTCTGCTCTTTTTGAGAGTCCCCACTGGCCTCTTCTATTTACAGGAGCTTACCTTCTTTCATTTGGGAAAGGGTAGGAAGTGCTATTGGGCTGAGTATACCTGGTTTTAGAGTGTGAAGACTAATATATAAACTTCATTTATAAGTACATTATGTCTGATCACTTTATCCCCATATACATCCTCTCCCCAAAATACTAATCTTGAGAAGAATAAGAGGAGAAGGTATCAAGGAAGATATTCTCTCAATGAGATAATGTGATTTTCTGTTACAAACACAGTTGATGTTGCATTATGATGTACTATGAGGAATGTTGTTCTTTATTTTAGAAACTTAAGTCTTACCATCATTTCCATATTTATTCACCACCATCCCCACCCATCCCCAACATGTTGTGGTCAGTTGTCACATTTAAAATATTCACAGCTTCTATAAATATTTAAATATAACCAACAGTATAACTGCTTGTTAAGCTTCAGTGTTCCTTAATGTAAAAAATTTTTTCTCCAAAATTTCTTGTCACAACTAAATTTCCTTTAATGAATTTTGTTGCATGGGTTCAGTTGTGCAGGAGAAACTATTTCATCTTTTAAATAGTTTAAATATTTAAAAACAGAAACAACAAAGTTGGGGTCTATTTGCATCACAAGGAAATCAAGTTATGTTATTTTATGAAATTTAGAAGTAGTTTTGCTGAAGTTTGAAGAGTGAAAAAAATGTTATAACTTGGGCCATAGTGTTAGGGATTCAAGATTGACTTAAAATGTAAACATAGTGTAATGTTTATTCTTGTCCTCCTTATTTGTCAGGGAATCTTAACCAGAGTGAGAAATTTTCTGGTGCTGTGTTGGGAGTGCACGGCACAAGAGATTTCCATAAAAAGGCATGGGATTTGCTTGGAAGAACATAGTAGTGTTTTCTAACTTGGCAGTAATGAGTTAGAACTAACCCCCTTTAAAAAGAAAATATTAATCTACATTATTCCTCATTGGGTATTTGTATGTGTTTTCTTATCTGAGTTATATTATTCTTGTATCTGCATTTGTGCATATGTATATACATTTATAATCCATGGTACTTGTTAGGTGTAAAGAAAATAATTTTCTATGCATACAGTATGTATGAAAAATGACTTTGGAAGTCGACTCTCTTACCCCTCGAGTTGAGGAACAGGGGACAAATATTTTGTTCTTACAGAGTACCCAAAATAATTTGGCAATATCTGAGTGCTTTTCCCCAAATTCTATTGCCCTAGGAGGCAATTTGGGGAGCATAAATGAGCCTTACTATATTAGGATTCCCTCTCGAAAGGTACACATTTTTGGAGGAGAGAGGTGATGAATTCACATCTCGTTAAAATGACAGCAATCCCCAAACTAAGAATCACTGGGGGACTCGAAAGGGGGTTACGGATATGGGGATCTGTCTGGTTGAAATACATGCTCCTGTGTTTAACAGCTTTTTTTTCCCCATAGAAATGAAAGAATTATTTGATGCAGATAGAGGTATAGGATTACTAGTATCCAGCACAAACCTCTCCTACCTCACTTTTTCCTCAGGTTTCCTGTCCATCTATGTAGTAAAATGTGGTTGTTTCTCAGCGCTCAGTTCTTAGCTTTCTTCTGTTTCCACTGAGTAAATACATTCTCTTTGGTTGATCTCATCTGCTACTATGGTTTCAACTACAACCATCTGCTATGATTTCGACTACTACCATCTTTTATAACATCAACTCCCAAGTCGTACCAACCCATTGGTTTCTACTGAGCTTCCAGACTTGGATTTTTAAATATCTATCAGAAGTATCTATCAGATATCTACCTGCTTTTGCCATAGGAATCTCACACTTAATTTTTGGCAGAAAGCATTAACTTTCTTTTTAAACCTTCTTTTTATATTTCCAGTCTTAATTGGAGGTATGCCACCAGCCACCTAATTTGCCCAAAGTAGATATCTAAGAGTTATCCTTGACTGTTCTTCATTCCCCTTAATAATAACCTCTAGTCAGCTACGGAGTCTTTTGTCAGTTTTACCTTCAGTAAACCACTGCCCCCTCTTCAGCCCTAGTGCTACTATACAGGCCTGGGTCATTTTCCACCTGAGCTATTACAGTAGCTTCCTAACTGTTCTCCCTGCCCCTCTAGTCTCTCTTTCCTTCAGTCTATTTTATATACTGTTATCAGTTATCTTTCCAGAATATATATATATAACTTAAAAAAAAATCATTGTTCCCAATTCATCACACCACCACCACCCCACTCCCCCTGCCACTTTCCCCCCTTGGTATCCATACATTTGTTCTCTGCATCTGTGATGATGAATTGGGAGATTGGGATTGACATATATACACTAATATGTATAAAATAGATAACTAATAAGAACCTGCTGTTTAAAAAAATAAAATAAAATTCAAATATTAAAAAAAGGAAAGTAATAAAACTTGACTTTTACAAAAAGAAATCATTGTTTACTCCTCATTGCTTACTAGATAAAAAGTAAACTCCTTAATGTGGCAAATGCCTTTGCAAGCATAACCCAGTCTCCATACCCGGCTTCATTTTCCATACCTTACTTTTAAACCCTGTGTTTTACCCATGCTGAGCTATGTGGTATTCCCTAAATCTTCTGTATTTAATAATTTGGAGTATTTACTCAAGCTGTTCCTCTGCTTAACATGCCCTTTCCTACACACCTATAACATTCCTCTTCAGTTTTTCACTTATCTTTTATGTAACTTCCATTAAAAAGCTATCCTGTATTTATTTATAAGTATTTATTTCTTATTGGATGCTATTGTAAATGGTATCTTAAAAATTTTATTTCCAGTTCTTTTCCAGTATATGGAAATACAATTGCTTTTTTTTGTATCAGTCTTTTATCCTGAAGCCACTTATTAGTCTGGTAGCTTTTTTGTATATTCCTTAGGATTTTCTACATACAGGATCATGTCATCTACGAAAAAAGTTTCACTTCTTCCTTTTGCATAGGCTAGAACCTACTATACATAGCTTAGTACAGTGTTGAACAGAAGCAGTAAGAGTGGTCATATTGGTAGAAGAAAAAGAAAAACCATGTAATATCAATAGATGCAGGAGAAGTATTTGAAAAAAATCTAACATCCATTCCTGAGAACCCATATAAACAATAGCTCTTAAGAGTGTAAAGAAGACCTGAAACCAAAAAGTTTGAGAACAGTCTGACTAGAGTAACCTAAAATGCTAACTGCTTAGAATACGTAGGGATTCATAATTTAGGGTCCCCAGCACTTGTATAGCGGTGTGGGGGGGGGGGAAGATACATCGTGATTGATTGATTGATTGGGTTGGCCAAAAAGTTTGTTCGTTGTTTTCCATTAAGATGGCTCTAGTAGCGCTTTGTTGTCTTTAACTTCATTTGAAACAATTTTGTTAGATTGTATTGTGACAACTGTCATATCAACATGCATTTTTAAAAAAGACATCAAAATTGGTGAATTTTTGTGTAGCCATTTTAATATTGAAGATGGAAGGAAAACAACATTTTTGGCATATTATGCTTTATTATTTGAAGAAAGGTAAAAACGCAACTGAAACGCAAAAAAAGATTTATGCAGTGTATGGAGAAGGTGCTGTGACTGATCAAACGTGTCGAAAGTGGTTTGTGAAGTTTTGTGCTGGAGATTTCTCGCTGGACGATGCTACACGGTCAGGTAGGCCAGCTGAAGTTGATAGCGATCGAATCAAGGCATTAATTGAGAACAGTCAATGTTATAACACGTGAGAGATAGCCAACATACTCAAAATATCCAAATCAAGTGTTAAAAATCATTTGCACCAGCTTGGTTATGTTAATTGCTTTGATGTTTGGGTTCCACATAAGTTGAGCGAAAAAAACCTTCTTGACAGTATTTATTTCCGCATGTGATTCTCTACTTAAACGTAACGAAAACGTTCCGTTATTTAAAACAAATTGTGACGGGCGATGAAAAGTGGATACTGTACAATAATGTGGAACAGAAGAGATCACGGGGCAAGCGAAATGAACCACCACCAACCACACCAAAGGCTAGTCTTCATCCAAAGAAGGTGATGTTGGGTATATGGTGGGATTGGAAGGGAGTCCTCTATTATGAGCTCCTTCCGGAAAGCCAGAGGATTAATTCCCACAAGAACTGCTCCCAGTTAAATCAAATGAAAGCAGCACTCGACAATAAGCATCCGGAATTAATCAACAGAAAACGCATAATCTTCCATCAGGATAACGCAAGACCGCATGTTTCTTTGATGACCAGGCAAAAACTGTTACAGCTCAGCTGGGAAGTTATGATTCATCCGCTATATTCACCAGACATTGCACCTTCACATTTCCATTTATTTCGGTCTTTACAAAATTCTCTTAATGGAAAAAGTTTCAATTCCCTGGAAGACTGTAATAGGTACCTGGAACAGTTCTTTGCTCAAAAAGATAAAAAGTTTTGGGAAGATGGAATTACGAAGTTGCCTGAAAAATGGCAAAAGGTAGTGAAACAAAACAGTGAATACATTCATTGTTCAATAAAGTTCTTGGTGAAAATGAAAAATGTATCTTATATTTTCACCTGAAAACCGAAGGAACTTTTTGGCCAACCCTATATTTATTGGCCCGGCCCCACAGCTTGTGGGATGTGCCCCCTGCATTGGAAGTGCTGAGTCCCAACCCCAAGACCGCCAGGGAATTCCCAAGATACTTTTTTTTAAACTAACCTCTAAATGAAATTGAGTATTTGTTTCTATTTTGAATGCAGGCAACATACCACAGTGGTAATATAAGCACCAACTGTGACTTTGTCATCAATAAATGTTACTTTTAACTTTTCCTGTATTTGTTTGTTTCTTGAGGGCAACATATAATTAGGTCTTGCCTTTGAATTTGAATGTTGGATATTAGAATAGATGATTTAACATTTAATATAATGATGTGGTTGCCTTTTAATTCTATCCTATTTGTTTTGTATTTCTCCCATCTTTTCTTTGTTCTTTTCTGCTCGTTTGTATTTTTCCTGCTATTTTGTGGATGAGTTGATTTTTGTTTTTTTTTTAGTATTCCATTTTATCTCAGCTACTGGCTTATTAGCTATGCCTCTTCTCCCCCATCCCCCCCCACCCCCGTGGTTGCTTTAGGATATACAGTATGCATCTTTAACATATAATTATTTACCTTCAAATAATATACTACTCCAGATATAACGTAAGAACCTTGAACATTATACCTCCAGTTCCCTTCCCTTTCTTGTGCTGTTATTGTAATATATTTTACTTCTACATATGTTGTAAACCCTGTGGTACATTGTTATTTTTGCTTTAAGAGGCCAAAAACGTCTTGTAGATTTACTCTCACCATTTCTGGTACTTTTTATTTCTTTAGTAATGTCATTTTTTTTTCTTTTTTTAAATTAATTAATTTATTTATTAATTTATTTATGGCTGTGTTGGTTGTTTGTTGCTGCGCACGGGCTTTCTCTAGTTGTGGAACATGGGGGCTACTCTTCATTGTGTACTGACTTCTCATTGCAGTGGCTTCTCTTGTTGCAGAGCACGGGCTCTAGGCACGCAGCCTTCAGTAGTTGTGGCACACAGGCTCAGTAGTTGTGGTGCACGGGCTTAGTTGCTTCACAGCATGTGGGATCTTCCTGGACCAGGGCTCGAACCTGTGTCCCCTGCATAGGCAGGTGGATTCTTAACCACTGTGCCACCAGGGAAGCCCCAATTGTCATTTCTTTATGTAGATCCACATTTCCATCTGTTATCATTTTCTTCCACCTGAAGAATTTTTTTGCTTTTTTTAAGTGCAGGCTGGTGAACTTTTTTCTTCCCCCAGCTTTTCTTTCTTTTTTTGGATCTGAAAAAAAAAATTATTTCACTTTCATTTTTGAAGGATATAGTCATTGTATTTAGCATTCTAGGTTGACCATATTTTTCTTTAAGCATTTGGAAGATGTATTTTCTTCTGTCTTGCATAGCTTCTTGAGAAAGTCTACATATTTTCTTAACTTTGTTTCTCTGTAGCTAAACTTTTTCCTTTGGCTTCTTGTAAGATTTTCTCTCTTTGACAGCTTTTCAGGAATTTGATTATTGTGCCTTGTGCTTTTCTTTGTATTTATACTAAGGAGAGGGCTCATTGAGTTTCTTGGATCTGTGGATTTATAGTTTTTATCAAATTTTGAAAGTATTTTATTATTTATTTTATTATTCAAACCCCCCCCACCCCATTCCAGTTACACACATATACTTGATAGCTGTGGTTTTCCTCTTCTTTCTTCTTTTATTCTTCTTCCTTTTCTTTTCTCTCTCCCTCCCCTTCCATCTCCCCACTGTTTACCCTCCTCCTCATCAACTTTTTTCTATCTTCATGTCAGTTCCTCTGAAATTTCCTTCTGCAATATTTAATATAATGTTAATCCCACCTGGTTATATTTCCATTTCAGATACTGTTTTTGAACACTAGAAGTTCATTTTGGTTCTTTTATGTCTACTGTTTCTCTCCTCATATTTTCCTTAAATCCTTGAGCATATTTATCATAGTAGTTTCAGAGTCCTCATTGGCTAATTCCATTATCTCACTTCTGGGACTGTTTCAGTTGACTCATTCCACCCTAGTTTCAGGTCATATTTTCTTTCTTTCTCACGTGTCTATTAATTTTTATTGGATGCTGTGGACGTTGAAAATTTTATATTGTTGAATGGTGGAATTTTTTTTTCTTTAAAAAAATCTTGGACTTGCTCTGACAGGCAGTTGTTATCTGTGGATTGACTCAATCCTTTTGAGGCTTATTTTTAAGACTTTTTAGGAAGCATGTAGAGTATTTTTTACTCTAGGGTTTGTTTACTCCTGTACTAAGTATGAATATTCTGGGGTTTCAAGTGAATTGCCTATTTTTCAACAAAGAAGACTCTTCTGGTCAGAATGTCAATATTTCCCAGCACTCTGGGAATTGCTCAGCTTACAGATTCCTATTTATTCTTTGCCTTATTACCTCATGGAGTTTCATCCTGCATGCCTGGCTTAGTGTTTGGTCGCAGACTCAGGTGGACCCCTGTGCAGATTTCTGGAGTTTTCTGTGCATAACTCCCACTTCTCTGGTAACTTCTCTGCTTGAGTTTTTTCTCCCTGCATCACAATCTGAAAAGTACCTCTAGGCAGAAAGCCAGGGCAGGTGTAGGTCTCACTTCATTTCCTTCCCATCTCTCAGAGATCCCAGTGCTATACTGCTTATTGTCCAATGACGTCTGCAAACAGTTGTTTCACATATTTTGTTTGGTGTTTTAGCTGTTTATTGTGGGATGGAAATTTCATTCCTATATACACCATCATGGCCATTGGAAATTCTTTTGTATCTTTTTAAGATAATCATGGAAATAAAAAATAAAGTTTATATTTCTTCCCCCCCCCATCCCAGCAATTTAGGCGTTATGAAGTAAACCAGCAGTACCTACCTACAGAGTTTTAACAATTTCATCTACATTTTCCCATTTGTATCATAATAATATTTGAGGTAACAGTTTATGTGGTTCACCAATAATACAATAATGAGCAAAACAGTATAGAATTACATATGATATTTTAAGCAAATAAAATAACATTTTCATTATATTAAAGCTCATGAGTGAACTTTTCAAAAAAGTATGTAAGTTGAAGTGATAGCTTCGTAAAGAGTCGGGCTCGTGATTATAGTTATAACTACTAGTTTTATTCATCTTACTTTCTGATCAAATACAAAGTAACATGAACAGGCTAATGACTGATGACTAGTCAAAGATAATCTGTAATGAATTAAAATGCCTGGCAGTGGTCCTATAAATTTATATTAAAATATACATGGTTTTGTTGTATAGCCTCTGTCTTCCTCTTGATAGTTTTAAGGGAAAAAACAAAAACAAAATCTCATGTTATTTCACGTAACAGTTTTACATTCTTAGGCTATTCTTAGCATGTTTATTAATCTTTGTTTTTTTTTTTTTTTTTCCCAGATTGTCAGTATTTAAAAAGACCACATCATGCGTGAGTACAAGCTAGTGGTCCTTGGTTCAGGAGGCGTGGGGAAGTCTGCTCTGGTAAGTTAGCCACCTAACTATAATTAATTAATATAATACAAGAAGAACGGTGATATTTTCTTGCTTTACAACTTCTAGTCACTCAAGAGAAAAGGTGGCAGTATTTTTTATATGCCTAATATCTGGCCTACCAGGGTACAAGGACTCATTCAGTAACCATGAATGTGTAGTTTTATAATAGTGGCTCATTCATTCTTTGATTTATCAAATATTTATTGGCTACCTATTTTATGTTAAGCACTAGTGTTTGTGATTCAAAGAGGAATAAAATTGTTTTCATTGTTAAGGAACTTACATTCTAGTGTGGGAGACTGATTATTACAAGTACCAGTGGAGTAAGTCCTACCCTACCCCCATCCCAGACTTAAGTGGAATAAAGGTCATTTTTTTGTACACATGCTGTATTTATTTAGTAAGTGTTCATTGAGCTTCTATAATGTCAGACTCTAAAGTTACAACAGTGAACAAAAACAGTCACAGTCTCCCTCACAGAGCTTACATTATAGTGGGGGAGATGTAATAAATACACAATTAATCAAAGAACTACTTGATTATAATTGTGAGAGAGATACTTTGAAAGAAAAGTATATATTGTTAAGAGACCCCTATGACAAGGGAACCTAAATTAGCATTTGAACAACTGAGAAGGGTCACAGTTGCTGGGATAGGCGTGAACCGGGAAGAAAGTAGAGGGAAATGAGGTGAGAGATAAGCAGGGGCCAGATCATGACTTGAAGACCATGTAAGAACTTGGAATTTATTCCTAATGACAATGAGAAGCTGTTGAGGGTAGGGTTTTTGGAGGGTGGTGGTGGTGACAGAACTGGATATATGTTTTAAAGAGAGCACTTTGTTCTATAAAGAGTAATTTAGAAGACAGGCAGAGAAGATGTGGGAAACAAGTTGGGAGTTAATGCAATACACCACATTATTGTTTGTGGAAGCTTATATTAGCAGTGAAGAAGAGAAAAGTAGATGTTTTGAGAGTTAAATAGGAGGTAGAATTGACAGTTAACTTAGTGCTAGATTGATATGGGGACTAGGAGAGAAGGAGCTGTCGAGGGTGACTCCCAAATTTCACAGTTGAGCTACTGATTTTATGAATGGACCATTAAAGAAGTAGAAGGAAAGCACTGGAGAATGAGCAGATTTGAGAGTGAAAATCAAGAGTCATGTCAAATGTCATGTGCTTGTGAGATGTTCGAGTAAATACATCAAATAAAGAATCAGATCCTCAAGGTAATAGCTTAAAAGAGAGACTTGTGGTATGATTTGGGTTGCCATGAATATATCTATGGTATTTATTTCATGGGAATTATGTTACTGTTAGGAGTGTAATTTAGTACCTCTGTGGTGAATGTTTGCGAGTATCTGTTATTTTATTATTATTATTATTTTTATTTGTTAACATCTTTATTAAAGTATAATTGCTTTACAATGGTGTGTCAGTTTCTGCTTTATAACAAAGTGAATCAGTTATACATATACATATGTCCCCATAGCTCTTCCCTCTTGGTATCTGTTATTTTAAATGCATGTAACTTTCAATTCAGCAAGTCCTTTTCCGGAAATGTATCCCACACATAAGTTCACATATACAAAATGACATGGTCAAGGATGTCTATTACAACATTCTTTACAGTGGCAAGAGTTTGGAAACAACATAAATGTCTACCAGTAGGGGCTAAATAAGTTTTTAATATGTATTTTGAGTAGAATACTATAAACCATTAAAAAGAATGCAGCAGCTCTGTATATACTGATAATTAATGATATCTAAGCTGTATTACTTAGGAGGAAAAAGATACCAAGCAGTGTAGAGTACCATATGTGTTTTATAAGAAAGGAAGAATGAGGGGGGAGATATTATAAAACAACAGAGGCTATTTTTGCAAGGTTCAATAAGCTACAGATAACATGTCAATTACTTCCTTGGGAGTGGAATTGGAAAAGGTGGTAAATAGAATTAGTTACCATTACATATGTTTTTGTGTCTTTTGCATTTTGTCCTATGTCCATGAATTACCTTTTTAAAATAAATAAATTAATTAAAAATCCCTAGGAATTAACGAGGTTGTCTAGGGAGAGACTAGAGAGAGAAGAGAACTCAGGACTGGGCTCTGAGTACCTCTCAACCTTTAAAGAGTAGGTAGGATTGGAGGATCCAGCATAGAAGAATGTATCTTGTACTTGAATGTGAATAATGTACCTTTACTTGACTGCTCAGAAGTCGTAGCAGAGTTGCTGGATGTGATAAAAGCAGCTTCAGTAAGGTGATGATGCCATAACCATCCTGGGGTGGGTTGAAGAGTAAATGAGAGCTGAGGAAATGGAACCACCATTATAGATAGTTGAAGAAGTTTACTATATTCAAATTAATCTATTTAATTCAAGCTAAAATAGTGTATAAAATATTCCTCTGGCTAATTGAAGTGTGAATGACCTCAGTCCACATTCTTACCCTTGCTTTTAGGCAGTGATGTACCAGACCCCGTTCTAAAGCTATCTAGGAAATATTTCACAACCATCTTCTGTACTTCTTTTCATTTACTGAATGGTAAAATACCTAGTTTCCCGTCTTTGCTTATAGAAATTGTAGAGATAAAAGTAGATGATCTGAAAAAGATGAGTAGGTGATGTTTCCCTGTGCAAAGAGTAAGGCTTTGGAATCAGGAAGGCGTATGTTTGAATCTCAGCTGGCAAATCAGAAAAATACCTACTTCTGGGGTGAATATGAAATTTGAATGTGATTATAAATTTAATAAACTCGAAAAATTTTAATTCCCTCTTCTGTTTTCCCCCACAATTAGAAAGACTGTTTCAAGACTTTAAATTTACAACCTTTTGTCTCTCTCCTTTGAGGGTATGAGATAAAGCTTGCTATAGATACATAGAGGGGTAATAGGAGTTTTAATACTGATGAATTTTCACATTTTAGTAAATTAGAATCCATGTCCTTATTTGTATCTTCATTGTATTTTAAAACTTAATATAATAATTATTTTAACAGTGTAATGTCAGCAGCAGCATTGCGGACAGTTTTTAACATGACCACCATTCATAAGTGTACTCTTAATTATGAATGTATCCTTATATTGAAAAATCATGACACTTCACATTTGCATGTTTACCCAGTTTTCATATAATTACATTTAACCTTTACCACTTTGCGAAGTTAAGTAACATTTAAGAAGGGCTGATTTTTCTTTTAAGTCCTTAACTTTTGTCTGCTTTTTTTAAATTTCTAGACAGTTCAATTTGTTCAGGGAATTTTTGTTGAAAAATATGACCCAACGATAGAAGATTCCTACAGAAAGGTAAAATATGAAACTTTCATACACATGCTTACAAGTAGTTTCTTATGACTTTAAAACTTGATCCACGGAATTGCTTTTCTGAAAATAGTTTTGAGAAATGATACAGATGTTCTGTATTTGTTTTTAAAAGTTTCACCAAGACATAATACTTTTCGTAGAACACTGCTTATTAGCTGTAGAGAACTCCATGTTCTGTTACTAATTAGTAATCTGTTCTTTAATGTACACATTTTCCTGGTGGGAATTCTTTTAATGTAGAAAAATTGCATATAAATAGGTATATTTTTGATTACTCTTTGTGAACTAAAATTAAGAACACTTTATGCTTGAAGTTATACGGTAACTGAAAGTTATTTTTGTTTAGTTGTATAATAACCTTAAAAATATTTCATCTTTAAACTGTAAAAAGTTAAAGAGTTGGATTCTGTATAATACTATAAGGGTGGATACATGACATTGTACATTTGTCCCAACCCATAGAAAGTGTAACACCAAGAGTAAAACTGCTAACTGTGGACTTTGCATGATAATGATGTGTTGATACAGGAAGGTTCATTGATTCTCACAAATGTACCGCTCTGATGCAGGATGCTGATAGTCGGGGAGGCTAGCAGGGAGCAGGAAAAGGGTGTATGGGAACTCCGTACTTTCTGCTCAGTGTTGCTGTGAACCAAAAGCTGCTTTCTAAAAAATAAAGCTTATTTAAAAGGAAAAAAAAATTTAATAGTTGGTCTTGACAAAAAATACTATTTTATTTAACTATAAGACTAGCTAGAATTGTGGAGAATTTTCATGATTTTATTTCCCAGGTATGTTAGGGGGGGGAAGAGGCAGTGTTGTAAGAAAGCCTAGTAACCAACGATATACTCCACTGCCCCCCAAAAAGATTAACCTTCCTTTCAACAAATAAGAAAGGATTGCTTTGGTAGATGTTTTAGAATTTACCTTTAAATAGTGCTATAACTTTGGCTGAATTAAGTTCATCAAGCCTACTGGCAGAGCAGTTTCATTATCTGTAAATTGGAAACAAAATTGTGATATATATTGAGAAACTACAGACCTAATTCATTGTTCATTGAACATGCCCATTCACAGATTGTGCAGGTGATTATCACATTTGCCTCATAAGTGGTTGACAGTGAGTTTGTAGATCCACCTGTGGTGCTCCTCATCAATTCCTGATCTGACACAGAAGCAGAGTTTAAAATAGTCCTTAGGTTAATAGGTTTATTTTTAGAAGACCATGTTGCATTACTGAAATTTCCCCCAAATAAGTTGCTGGTTAAAGCTTTAACTACAAACGGAGATCTGTACCTTGAATGCTGAAGCACTTTTCTTAATCCCTTCTTTATTAAAAATTTGCCTCACAGCTAATAGTTGATACTTTCTTTAGGCCAACATTCTCTTCTATAAAGCCCTGGGAAAGTAGAATTCAGTATATGAAATTTCACCTATACACACAGCTTTTCCAAAGAAGTACCTTTTTTTAAAGTCTTGAGAACTATATGGGTTCAGTGTTATTGTGTTCCCTTTATCTCTTAAATTAAAAATTTCCTTTGTATTAAATTTGGGGCATATTTTAGTAAAACTTTGACAACTTGAATCTGGTAAGTTGGCAAAGTTTTCTTTAACCCCAGATATTGGCTGTGTTTTGAGCTGCTTAATACTTTTGTGCTTTGTTTTGAAGATAATATAAATATACATACTTTATACATTTTTTTCCCCTGTTAGAACTATACCTGTTTGTTGCAGTTTTTCTTAAATTGCAGAATATGACCATTGGCTTCTAATAATAACAAAAATCATTACTCAAGAGTTCATAGTGGTCAGAAAAATATCTAAACTCAGGATTAACAGTCCTAGCTTCTGTATTATTAATAGAATGTGTTTGAGACCTCCTGTTCTTTACTGTAGTACCAAGTTGGTCTCCACCAATACAGCAAACTGCTAGAGAAAGGCTTTGTAGTTGTTAATAAGGACTTTGAGTGAAGAGGTGGGAGGAAAACAGACTGACATTTTGATGTTACTTTTTCATCCCCCTCCACCCCCCGCCCCGACCCTAACAGCAAGTTGAAGTAGACTGCCAACAGTGTATGCTCGAAATCCTGGATACAGCAGGAACAGTAAGGATGTTTTCTCTTTTTTTTTTGGCGGGGGGGACAGATTTTCATTTGTGAACAGTTTTTGGTCACCTGAATGATTCCTGTGAGTAAAAGCATTTGTTCTGATTAAGAACGTTAAGTCTCTAAATGTAGGGCTTCTTAAATTTTCTTATGTGCGTGAAACTATCTATGATGTACTTAATGCCCACATATCACTACTAAATTGTATGTTGCGTTCACCTACAGAATCTGTGTATTGAGTTTCTTTTCCCTGTATTGAGGTAAGGATTATGCTCTTAGTGCTTTAAACAAACAAACAACAGGAAAGTATTTTAAATACAGAATTTTAGTTAAAATAGGTATTTCTCTGGGTTTAAATAAGACTTTTTTTTTTAATTTGTTGTATTTTATTTATTTATTTATTTATGGCTGTGTTGGGTCTTCGTTTCTGTGCAAGGGCTTTCTCTAGTTGCGGCAAGCGGGGGCCACTCTTCATCGCGGTGCGCAGGCCTCTCACTGTCACGGCCTCTCTTGTTGCGGGGCACAGGCTCCAGACGCGCAGGCTCAGTAGTTGTGGCCCACGGGCCTAGTTGCTCCACGGCATGTGGGATCCTCCCAAACCAGGGCTCGAACTCGTGTCCCCTGCATTGGCAGGCAGATTCTCAACCACTGCGCCACCAGGGAAGCCCCAAGACTAACTCTTGACACCATGGTCATTCATTTATTTAAAAAACTTTTTTTGCTTTTTAATAGTATTTTAACATCTCAAGGGACTGGTGACAGATACGTGTGTTCTGACAAAAATCTTTAGGATTATTTTGAGCCTCATTTTTCACATGCTTAAATGAGTATAATGACGTTTAGTACATTATAGGGTGCTGATAATGATCAAATGAGATAGTGATTATAAATCACTTGGCACAAAATGTCTTTTATATAGTATGAGGTCTGTGTATTTGCTTTTATTTTCATTGTCTTCATTTGTCATCACCTTTTTAGTTGTTTAATTAATTAATGATGGTTTTATTCTGCCACAATTATACTACCACAAAAAATGCACACATTAAATGACTTTCTTTTCTTTTTTTTTTCTCCATATACATAGACTTTACCTATTAGGCAATTCCTAGCTTTAAAATGGAGGGTATTCTTAAATGTTTTAAGTTGTTTTAAAATTCAGCACAAATATTCCCACTATAATTTTATAAATGGTGAGAAAGCTTCAGATCAAAAAAACTTAAGCATACTGGAGCAATTAGAGTATGAATTATACCATATTTTTCTATTCTGTGGGAAAATGGATCTTGATTCCAACAGGAAGCTTTGGATCACTGGAACTCCTTCTTTCTTATATCAGCTGAATTGAGATCTCCCCCTCTTGCCACTTCTCCCAACCCCCAAATTTCCTAGCTTCTGAATCAGCAATAATTCTTTGTTCCCAAAGACCCCAACAGTTAAAAAAAAAAATACTTTCTATTTCTTCCTTTCACAGACTCCACAAGTGTGAGGGCATTGTTTCTTCCTCCTCTTGTCCAAATTAAGAAAATTTTCCCCTTCTGCAGAGATCTTTCACTTGTGCTCTCAAATATCTTGTATTTCTACCATCCTAGCACTCAGCATGCTGTGTTGTAATTTTCTGTTTACTTGTCTGTCCCCAGTGCCTTGCATAACGTTTGGAAAGTAGTTGATGCTCTTTGATCTTGTTCTAGATCACTCCTTACTCCTTGAGGATTTTTGCTTACTTTCTCCAACACTGCTTTAGTCTGAATTCTTGGTGATTTTAGTATCCAAATAGAATCTTTACGGGTAGGTAATATAGATGATCCAGTAGCTTGGCCTCTCAGTTCCTTGACCTCTACCCTGCTTCAGTCATTCATGCCCGTGGTCTTTACCCTAGACTATATGATTACCAGTAACATAATACCATCTTAAATCTCATTTTCAAGTGTCCTACTCTCTACTAACCATCTCTTGTTTCTCCATCTCACTTCCTTTCATACCCTTCAACCTGACTGTAATCTGCAGTCTGTTAAATCTAACATCTTTGATTATCCCTCATATCCTCAACCCCCTCTTTACACAGCTTCAAGTCCATGGTCTCTCATTCATAATCAATCCCTCGGATATATCCTCAACTTCCTTGACTTTTCAGCAACCTTTGACTCAGTAGATCATTATCCTTATCTGTAAAAATTTTATTCATTTGACTTCTAGGAAACAGCACTTGCTTGGTTTTCTCCCTGTATGATTCGTTACTCCTAAATCTCCTTTCCTGATTTGTCTTCATTTCCCCAACCTCTTAATGTTGGAGGGCCTCAGGGTTCAGTACTTGGACTTCTTTTTTCCAAAAACCCTACCTTGGACATCATCGTTTGTAGCACCAAAATAATTAAAATCTGTATATAAAAGGGAACTAGATACAGTTTTTCTAAATCACACAGAAACAAATTAAAGTGGTTAAGATTTCCCTTCTAATTCTATAGTTGTTTCTAGTCATGTACGGAGGGGACCGGAACATTCATCTCAAATTTTCCAGAAACCACGTATCACGTCTTATGTTTCCTGTCATGATAACATGTAATAAAGAATTCAGGGCTTCCCTGGTGGCGCAGTGGTTAAGAATCCACCTGCCAATGCAGGGGACACAGGTTCGAGCCCTGGTCCGGGAAGATCCCACATGCCGCGGAGCAACTAAGCCCGTGCGCTACAACTACTGAGCCTGCTCTCTAGAGCCCGCGAGCCACAGCTACTGAGCCTGTGTGCTGCAACTACTGAAGCCCGCGTGCCTAGAGCCCATGCTCTGCAACAAGAGAAGCCACCGCAATGAGAAGCCCGTGCACCGCAACGAAGAGCAGCCCCCACTCGCAACTAAAGAAAGCCCGCGTGCAACAACAAAGACCCAGTGCAGCCAAAAAAATAAATAAATACATACATACATACATAAAAAAAAAAATTCAGTAGCTCACTTGTGATTATTCTGATTTAAACTGTTTCAATATACATTTAAGAAGTCATATTTATAATTGCATATTTTTTATTATAGGAGCAATTTACAGCGATGAGGGATTTGTATATGAAGAATGGCCAAGGGTTTGCACTAGTATATTCTATTACAGCTCAGTCCACGTTTAATGACTTACAAGACCTGAGAGAACAGATTTTACGGGTTAAGGACACAGAAGATGTAAGTATTTCTCTCTATATATAGCATACTGCCATCTCTCTGTGGCCAAATAAAAAGTGTCCATTTTCTCTATCAGTAGAGGATTTAGAGGGTATTTACCATGCACCTAAGAGCCCTGGTGACCAAAAACATTTTTCAGCTTTCTAAATTTACCTACAGATAATATGCTGAGATGGTTAGAAAAGAAGGACACGTTTGTAAAGTTCTTCTTTCTCTACTGCACTTATGACCTACATGGTGCTATGTGGGTCATAAGTGCAGTGGAGAAAGAAGAATCAAAGAGTACTTGGTAGAAGAAGGGGGACTCCAGTTGGGCTTGGAAAGTTGGTGGTTATGTCAGAAACAGTGTTCAGAGAACATTATCAAGAACCGTAATGCTATGTTCCTATTTCTAAAGTTCTGTTGGTACAGTTTTTACTTAGTTTTTTCCTTTGAATTATGTTAAAGATTTTAATTAACTTGCATTTTTATATTTTTTAATTTTGTTTTTGTTTTAGAATTCTTTTTTTAATGTTAATTTTTTATTGTGATAAAATATACTGTTTTAGAATTCTTGTCTTATTTGATGAATAGCATCGTTGTTGTGCCTTTTTGCGAAGATTAAATGTATATTTTACGTTTGTCTCAGTTTTGAGCTACAGAAAGTTCCTTTTCAAAAGTTGTATAAATTAGGATATAAAATTTCATTTGTACCTTCTTTTCTGTTTTTGTGTGTTCTCTCTCATTATTAATGGGAACATGGGCACCTGCTTAGGACCTCAACTTTGGGTAATACTGTAGGTGGGAGGAATTTGCACCATATGACTCATGACCAACCATAACCTAATGAATAGTTCTCTTTCTTCCCATGACTAATTCATCTAAGAGAGTTCTCTTTTCATAGGCAATTACATGCAAATCACTGAACTCTGGTAATGTTAATCTCTTTATCCCGTGTAATAAACTAAAGATTGAGTTGTAGATGAAGACATAGCTACTCAGTGGCTGTATTTTTATTCTTACTTTTCCTTAATATCTCACTTAAGCTAGTCTTCAGATCTAGATGTCAGTTGTAGAAGTAAAACTTATTAACGTGTTGGTCTTGCCACTACTGTTGGCATTTTTTGGTCCTGTGAGATGAGGCACTTAAAACACACCAAGACAATGAGTATTGCAGGAGGTTCCTTTTCCTTCAGATTTTTCTACTTGGAGTTCAGCCATTAGCATTAGTCCACCTGAGAATTTTGGGATTATAGTCTTAAAATAATTTAGCAGATCAGTGTTGTAGAATCTCATCCATATTTTTTCTGTCTCTTCCCCCTCCATTTTCCCCCCAACACACATACATACACCGTTTTTTAAGCACTTGATGAAGATTATAGTCCTAACTAACACATTTCAGTTGGTGGCTGGTAGTTGCTTACTTATAAAAGGCTGAGTAACAAGTATGTTAGGGCTTATTATATGATTTTTTCCTTCCCGCAGGTTCCAATGATTTTGGTTGGTAATAAATGTGACCTGGAAGATGAGCGAGTAGTTGGCAAAGAACAGGGTCAGAATTTAGCAAGACAGTGGTGTAACTGTGCCTTTTTAGAATCTTCTGCAAAGTCGAAGATCAACGTTAATGAGGTAAACTACAGCTGCTAGGCAGCACAAATAAGTGCCTTTTTAGTTTCCTTTCTTTGAAGTTAACAGCCAAAAACATTTTTTTAAAAAGAAAAAATGGTGTTCTTTTAAGTAGTCTTTATCAATTTATGGAAAACACTAAGTAATTCCTAGAAACCGCATTCCTTCTCTTATATGAAATCACTTTGATGGCTGTGATGAGGACACTTATATTTACCTTGTTGGCAAAGAGGTAGTTTAAGTTAAAGAATATGTTTTTTAAAGTCCTGCTAAGCCTCTAAATGATAAGCCAGCAAGTGGTGTGTGAAAATTGTCACATCACCCTTGTATTATAACAATTACCTATGCAGATGTGTGTAAAAAGGTTGTAAAGTCGAGAAAAATACAAAAATCAAAGTAGTTACTGTAATGAACTTACGTTGTACAGAAAGATATCATGGAATTTGGTGTTTTGAGTCCTGCTTCCCTTTGGTGCATGACTCAAAGGGAAGAATCTGTGTGAGTGTGGGTGGATACAGAACTATAATTCACTCGGTCTTTTAGGCCTGATACAGCAGGTGCACAAGGCTTTTTTTGTCCGTGACTTAACTACTCCACTGTCCTGAGAACATAGCTGGGGACAGGAATGCTTAACAGGTAAGCTTGCCTGCCTAGATGTAAAGGGCCAATAGTTTACTGGATCCCTAAAAGATTAGTGCAATCCCCAACTGCAAACTACATCCAAGCAAAATCTTAAGAGGTTCCTTTGCTTTTGTTAATTTTAACATAAGGCTTTTTTTTTTTTCTTAAAAAAAAAAAAAAAAAAGCAGAGTGGCTTCTTTCCTTTCCCAGTAGTACAAAAGTCTTCATTTGCCAGTGTGCTTGCCATTTGTAGCATCACAGGTAATCAGTCAGAGTTCAGCACACTTACAACATAGATGGCAGTTTAAGACTGGTTTAGGTTATCAGAGTCCTCTGGTGTGTTTTTGCTTCCTATTCCTCTCTGGCCTTTGGTTCTTTTGGTCACCTTTCCTTGACTGATATTACGGTTGTAGACTATTATCTGACTTTTTAAATGACCAAATTACTTTAAAAGAGTGGCACGAAAAATATTTAAGCTTGCGGGACTTCGCTGATGGCGAGGTGGTTAAGAATCCGCCTGCCAATACAGGGGACACAGGTTCATGCCCCAGTCTGGGAAGATCTCACATACTGCGGAGCAACTGAGCCCACACCCTAGAGCCCGTGCTCCACAGCAAGGAGAGGCCACTGGAATGAGAAGCCCGCGCACCACAACGGAGACCCAACGCAGCCATAAATAAATAAATAAGTTTTACAAATAATAAGTCAAAGCTTGCCTTTCAGGTAAAACCAGTTTTAATAAATACATAAAAATAAGAAATTCATAAATTTTATTTATTCAGCAAATACTCATTGTGTGCCTATGTGCCTGGCACTGTGTTAGGCACCAGGGTAACAGTCATTTAGACAGACACTACTCTTGCCCTCAAGAAGTTTACATCCTAATGGGGAACAAAGTCCTGCTGAGATCTTCACTAACGGTTATTTCTAATTCACTGCCAAGTAAATGAAAGGAAGTATGAAATGCTTCCAGTTTCAACTTTCTCTGTTGTGGAATTACAGTTTCATAGATGTTATTCTGAAAAACATGGCTGATCATAAAATGTTAATTTTTGGTTTAGTCTCCCCCCCACCACCACCAAAAAAGAAAAGAGAGAGAGAGAACTTTGAGGTAAAACACATAAACACATGAGGTAAAACAATGAGCTTGGCTAGGGGAGTAGTAGTGCATGGTCACTATCTGCAGGATGATTGGCCTTAGAGATCTAGTTCCTGCTGTCCTGTGATCACCCTCACTGGTACCCAACCACCAAGTCCATAGGGCTCGGCCGAGGTTGAGTTGGGCCAGGGTCCAGTGAGCACAGTGGACAGGAGGTATTCCTTGCCTTTCAAGCATTACCTGTTTGTGGGAACTTACATGCTACTAAATCTCCCTCCTCTGAGTTTCAGTTTCCCATGCAGCAGAGGTACTTTTTCACAGTAGCCTCATTGAAATCAACCATTGACATGAAGGTTTATAAAACAAAAATAGAAAAAAAATACAACAAAATGAAATACATTAGCTATTTAAGGTTCTTTACTCTTTTGGAAAACATACAAACTTTATGCTAGAAATTCTTGAAAGTGTAATAATTTCCTTCTTTTAATATTTCTCTCTTGATAGCCTAATAATCCAACTACAGAGTTTTAGGGCTAGTTAATAGTTCCTCAGACAGCTAATGCCTTGAAAATATGTGTGTGGTTTCTGAGTGTCTGAAGATAGAGGGATCATACTTTCACACGATTGAACTCTTGGACTCAAGTTTGAAATCAGACAGGGACATCCTGCTTAACTAAATTGCCCTCTAATTCTCTACTATCTATATCAGAGAATATATAATATATAATTTTTTTTAAAAAACTTTTGGGACTTCCCTGGAGGTCCAGTGGGTAAGACTGCATGCTCCCAATGCAGGGGGCCCAGGTTTGGTCCCTGGTCGGGGAACCAGATCCCGCATGCACGCCGCAAGTAAGAAGTCCGCATGCCTCAACTAAAAAAAAAAAAAAAAAAAAATTCCGCATGCTGCAACGAAGATCCCACGTGCCGCAGCTAAGACCCAGCACAGCCAAAATAAATAAATAAGTAATAAATAAATAAATATTTTTTAAAAAGTAAAAAAACTCATCATTTTTGTTGTGTTTTGAAAGTAGTACATAGTTGTGTCAGAATCACATCAGTCTTAATCAAGAATTAATTGTTCTTTGCTGATGCTGGAATAATAATTGGAATCAAAACATCCCAATTAAGGAATGATAGAGGGATTGAGAAATTATTCTGTGTTCCCTTTAGACTTTTCTGTAGTTCAGAAGGATGAGGAAGAACCTAGGCTGAGGGCTTTCAGCATATCTAACTAAATAACTATAGTTCGAACTTGCCCTCATCACTGCTGCTGTGAGGTAGGCACCGTTTGCCAAGGAAATCCTTAAGGGTAATACCACAAAACCAGTTACCATTTTGTTTTGTACCAGAAACCCATGGCTACCATGAAGAAATGTGCTGTTTTGATTAATTTACTATTTTAGTTTATCCTTTTGTTATTTTTCACTTACAGATTATGTACTGAGGCTGGGGAACTAATGAGATTTTGTTTATGGCTTATGAATATTAAGTTCTTGAAGGGCTTTGGAGTTGTGAAACAGAAACTACCATTTTGTTCATAAACTCTTATGTTTTCAACTTTCTTAGAAATAAGATAATAGAATTAAATGGTTTAAAGAAAATGGGAGAGTGGGTAGGATGGACCAGAAAGAAAAGAATATAAATGAATCAATAGCTTTGGGATAAATCATTTGGTAGTGGTCCCCCCTTCAACAATTAATTTAGGCTAATAATCTTAGCAACATTATTTTTTTAATTGAAGTATGGTTTGCTGTACAATATTATATGTTATAGGTGTACAGTGTAGTGATTCATAATTTTTAAAGGTTATATTCCATTTATAGTTATTATAAAATATTGGCTATATTCCCCATGTTGTACAGTATATCTTGTAACTTATTTTATACCTAATAGTTTGTACCTCTTAACCCCTACCCCTATATTGCCCCTCCCCCCTTCCTCTCCCCACTGGTAACCACTAGTTTGTTCTATTTGTGAGTCTGCTTCTTTTTTGTTGTATTCACTAGTTTGTTGTATTTTTTAGATTGCACATATAAATGATATCACACAATATTTGTCTTTCTCTGTCTGACTTATTTCACTTAGCATAATGCTTTCTAAGTCCATCCATGTTGCTGCAAATGGCAAAATTTCGTTCTTCTTTATAGCAGAGTAGTATTCCATTGTATATATACACCCCATCGTCTTTATCCATTCATCTGTTGATGGACACTTCCATATCTTGGCAGTTGCAAATAATGTTGCTATGAACATTGGGGTGCATGTATCTTTTTTTTTAAATATTTATTTATTTATTTACTTCTTTACTTACTTACGTACTTGGCTGCGCCAGGTCTTAGTTGTGGCACTCAGGATCTTTTTTTTTAGTTGCGGCATGCAGACCTCTTAGTTGCAGCACACATGTGGGTCTAGTTCCCTGACTAGGGATCGAACCCAGGCCTCCTGAATTGGGAGCATGGAGTGTTACCCACTGGACCACCAGGGAAGTCCCATGGGGTGCATGTATCTTTTCAAATTAGTGTTTTTGGGGTTTTTTTTGGATATATACCCAGGAGTGGAATTGCTGGGTCATATGGTAGCTCTATTTTTAGTTTTCTTGAGAAACCTCCATACTGTTTTCCACAGTGGCTGCACCAATTTACATTCCCACTGACAGTGTAGGAGGGTTCCCTTTTCTTCACATCTTCATCAACATTTGTTATTTGTGTTCTTTTTGATAATTGCCATTCTAACAGGTGTGAGGTGATATCTCATTGCGGTTTTGATTTGCATTTCCCTGATGATGAGCGATGTTGAGCATCTTTTTATGTGCCTGTTGGCCACCTGCATTTCTTCTTTGGAAAAATGTACATTTGGGAAAATGTTACTAACTGGTGAATATGGGTGAAGAAAATACATAAGTTCTTGGTACCTGCAACTTTTCTGTAAGTTTGAAGTTTTTAAAAAATAAAGCAAGTATAAAGATATAAGTGAAGCATTAACTATTCTCTTAATAATTAGGTTTTTGAAGCACTGAAGATTCCACTTCACTATCTTATTTTTTTCACTACTAATTCTTTTTATTAATTTGTTATTGAATATCTCTAAGAGCAAGTGTATTTCCCTCATTGTAAGTAGGTAAGTTGTGCTTTACCCTGACTGAAAATCAGCTGAGGCTTCTAAGAAACCAGCTGTTAAAGCAGCAAAATACAGATCCAAGAGCAGAATAATATTTCACAGAATCAAGATTGTTTTGTGGAACAAGGTCTCAAATATTGGTTGAATAAGTACCTTTTTCTTGTTTTTATTTAGATATTTTATGACCTGGTCAGACAGATAAATAGAAAAACACCAGTGGAAAAGAAGAAACCTAAAAAGAAATCATGTCTGCTGCTTTAGACCCACAATAAGCAGCAGCTCTGAGCCAGGTAAGATGCTAAAAGCAGAGCAGATACCTTTCTCATCCTCTTATTTTGGGCTTTCCCCAACATTAACCACTTCCCATTTCACCTCTTAGGGTATTTCCAGGCTTCTGTAATTTGTAAATATTTTACATAACTTATAGATATGTTCATCTACTGGGTAATTTTTCTCTTTCTCCATGAGATTCTAAGCTGTCTGAGGGAGGGCAAGGATCATGTGTGTTTTGCTCACCAGTACATCCCCAGTGCCTGGTACAGAATGGGTGATCAAAAAATAGGGGTTGAATGAATAGAAAGCCTTCCACGGTCACACCGAAATTCATGCTGAATTGAAGTGGAACAGTGGTTTATCTGAAAAAAAAAATTTTTTTTTGATGAAATATTTAAAAGTGAGCACACTCATATATATCAGTAATAGTCATTCCTCCTCAGATGTAATCCCAGCCCTGATTCCTGACACAATGGATTAGTTTTGCCTCTCTTTGAACTTAACAGAAACAAAAACACTTAATGTGTTATTTTGTGTGTGGCTTCTTTCACTCAAAAATGTTTTTGAGGGCTTCCCTGGTGGCGCAGTGGTTGAGAATCTGCCTGCCAATGCAGGGGACACGGGTTCGAGCCCTGGTCTGGGAAGATCCCACATGCCGCGGAGCAGCTCGGCCCGTGAGCCACAATTACTGAGCCTGCGCGTCTGGAGCCTGTGCTCCACAACAAGAGAGGCCGCAATAGTGAGAGGCCCGTGCACCGCGATGAAGAGTGGCCCCTGCTTGCCACAACTAGAGAAAGCCCTCGCACAGAAACGAAGACCCAACACAGCCAAAAATAAATAAAATTTTTTTAAAAATTAAAAAAAAAAAACAGATAACAGCTGTAACTCACGCTTGTAGCTGTAACAAAATACATTTTAAAAAAATGTTTTTGAGAATAATCCTTTTTGCATACAGCAGTAGTTTATTTTTATTGTATGACTATACTAGCAATATATTTATGTATTCTGCTGTTGATGGACATTTGGGTACTTTTCAGGAACAAGTATGGTGCCTGTGCACTTTCTATTTTTTCTTTTTTTTTTTTTTGAGATGATCATATGGTTTTTATTCTTCAATTTGTTAATATGGTATATCACATTGATTGATTTGTGTATATTGAAGAATCCTTGCATCCCTGGGACAAATCCCACTTGATCATGGAGTATGATCCTTCTAATGTGTTGTTGGATTCTGTTTGCTAGTATTTTGTTGAGGATTTTTGCATCTATATTCATCAGTGATATTGGTCTGTAATTTTCTCTTTTTGTAGTATCTTTGTCTGGTTTTGGTATCAGAGTGATGGTGGCCTCATAGAATGAGTTTGGGAGTGTGCCTTCCTCTGCAATTTTTTGGAAGAGTTTGAGAAGGATGGGTGTTAGCTCTTCTCTAAATGTTTGATAGAATTCACCTGTGAAGCCATCTGGTCCTGGGCTTTTGTTTGTTGGAATATTTTTAATCACAATTTCAATTTCATTACTTGTGATTGGTCTGTTCATATTTTCTGTTTCTCCCTGGCTCAGTCTTGGAAGGTTATACCTTTCTAAGAATTTGTCCAGTTCTTCCAGGTTGTCCATTTTATTGGCATAGAGTTGCTTGTAGTAGTCTCAGGATGCTTTGTATTTCTGTGGTGTCTGTTGTAACTTCTCCTTTTTCATTTCTAATTTTATAGATTTGAGTCCTCTCCCTCTTTTTCTTGATGAGTCTGGCTAATGGTTTATCAATTTTGTTTATCTTCTCAAAGAACCAGCTTTTAGTTTTATTGATCTTTGCTATTGTTTTCTTTGTTTCTATTTCATTTATTTCTGCTCTGATCTTTATGATTTCTTTCCTTCTGCTAACTTTGGGTTCTGTTTGTTCTTCTTTCTCTAGTTCCTTTAGGTGTAAGGTTAGATAGGTGTAAGGTTAGATTGTTTATTTAAGAGTTTTCTTGTTTCTTGAGGTAGGCTTGTATAGCTATAAACTTCCCTCTTAGAACTGCTTTTGCTGCATCCCATAGGTTTTGGATCGTCGTGTTTTCATTATCATTCGTCTTTAGGTACTTTTTGATTTCCTCTTTGATTTCTTCAGTGATCTCTTGGTTATTTAGTAACGTATTGTTTAGCCTCCATGTGTTTGTGTTTTTTATGTTTTTTTCCCCTGTAATTCGATTTCTAATCTCATAGCATTGTGGTCAGAAAAGATGCTTGATATGATTTCAATTTTCTTAAATTTACTGAGGCTTGATTTGTGACCCAAGATGTGATCTACCCTGGAGAACATTCCGTGCGCACTTGAGAAGAAAGTGTAATCTGCTGTTTTCAGATGGAATGTCCTATAAATATCAATTAAATCTCTCTGGTCTATTGTGTCATTTAAAGCTTCTGTTTCCTTATTAATTTTCTGTTTGGATGATCTGTCCATTGGTGTAAGTGAGGTGTTAAAGTCCCCCACTCTTATTGTGTTACTGTCGATTTCCTCTTTTTTTTTTTTAAAACTGTTCTTAAATTTATTTATTTATTTATTTATTTTTGGCTGTGTTGGGTCTTCGTTTCTGTGTGAGGGCTTTCTTTGGTTGTGGCGAGCGGAGGCCACTCTTCATCGCGGTCGCGGGCCTCTCACTATCGCGGCCTCTCTTGTTGCGGAGCACAGGCTCCAGACGCGCAGGCTCAGTAGTTGTGGCTCACGGGCCCAGTTGCTTCGCGGCATGTGGGATCTTCCCAGACCAGGGCTCGAACCCGTGTCCCCTGCATTGGCAGGCAGATTCTCAACCACCGCGCCACCAGGGAAGCCCCGATTTCCTCTTTTATACCTGTTAGCAGTTGCCTTATGTATTGAGGTGCTCTGTTGGGTGCATATATATTTATAATTGTTATAGATTCTTCTTGGATTGATCCCTTGATCATTATGTAGTGTCCTTCCTTGTCTCTTGTAACATTCTTTATTTTAAAGTCTATTTTATCTGATAATGAGTGTTGCTACTCCAGCTTTCTTTCGATTTCCACTTGCATGGAATATCTTTTCCCATCCCCTCACTTTCAGTCTGTATGTGTCCCTAGGTCTGAAGTGGGTCTCTTGTAGACAGCATATATATGGGTCTTGTTTTTATATCCATTCAGTAAGCCTGTGTCTTTTGGCTGGAGCATTTAATCCATTCACATTTAAGGTAATTATCGATATGTATGTTCTTATGACCATTTTCTTAATTGTTTTGGGTTTGTTTTTGTAGGTCCTTTTCTTGTGTTTCCCACTTAGAGAAGTTCCTTTAGCATTTGTTGTAGAGCTGGTTTGGTGGTGCTGAATTCTCTTAGCTTTTGCTTGTCTGTAAAGTTTTTGATTTCTCCATCAAATCTGAATGAGATCCTTGCCGGGTAGAGTAATCTTGGTTGTAGGTTCTTCCCTTTCATCACTTTAAGTATATCATGCTACTCCCTTCTGGCTTGTAGAGTTTCTGCTGAGAAGTCAGCTGTTAACCGTATGGGAGTTCCCGTGTACGTTATTTGTCATTTTTCCCTTGCTGCTTTCAATAATTTTTCTTTGTCTTTAATTTTTGCCAATTTGATTACTATGTGTCTCGGCATGTTTCTCCTTGGGTTTATCCTATATGGGAGTCGCTGTGCTTCCTGGACTTGGTTGGCTATTTCCTTTCCCATGTTAGGGAAGTTTTCGACTATAATCTCTTCAAATATTTTCTCTGGTCCTTTCTCTCTCTCTTCTCCTTCTGGGACCCCTATAAAGTGAATGTTGTTGCATTTAATGTTGTCCCAGAGGTCTCTTAGGCTGTCTTCATTTCTTTTCATTCTTTTTTCTTTATTCTGTTTCTCAGCAGTGAATTCCACCATTCTGTCTTCCAGGGCACTTATCCGTTCTTCTGCCTCAGTTATTCTGCTATTGATTCCTTCTAGTGTAGTTGTCATTTCAGTTATTGTATTGTCCATCTGTTTGTTTGTTCTTTAATTCTTCTAGGTCTTTGTTAAACATTTCTTGCATCTTCTCGATCTTTGCCTCCGTTCTTTTTCCGAGGTCCTGGGTCATCTTCACTATCATTATTCTGAATTCTTTTTCTGGAAGGTTGCCTATCTCTACTTCATTTAGTTGTTTTTCTGGGGTTTTATCTTATTCCTTCATCTGGTACATAGCCCTCTGCATTTTCATCTTGTCTATCTTTCTGTGAATGTGGTTTTAGTTTCACAGGCTTCAGGATTGTAGTTCTTCTTGCTTCTGCTGTCTGCCCTGTGGTAGATGAAGCTCCTGTGCACCATCTTGTACAAGTCTTTATGCACATGTGCATGCATTTCTGTTCGGTGTGTGTATGTGTGTGTGTGAATGAAATGGCCAGACTGTACACTATATATGTGGTAGCTTTGGTGGATACTGCTAAGAAATTTTTCCAAGTAGTTGTACCAGTTTACACATGAACTAGCAGTTTACGAGTTCCACATCCTCCCCAAATTTAGTATTGTCAGTCTTTGTAACTTGAGCCATTCTGCTGGATGTGTGGTGGTATGTCAGTGTAGTTTTAGAAGTCATTTCCTCTCAGGTGTGGGTTGACTTCTTTCACATGTTTCTTCTGTAGGTCTGTAGGTAGTAGTCGACTTTAAGTACCACTTAAGTTTTCATTAAGTGAACCCATTGGAGGGAAATTAGTGGCCGCATTGAAGCTGCCTATCACATAAGCAACCAGGCTGTGTGGGACCATTTGTTTGTTTTCCTTTAATTATATATTTAAATCCCCTGAACATTTTCTACTTATGTTCATCAACTCTATAAACATTACCATAAAAGAATACTTTCATGGAGTGGATTTATGATGTAATTTGATGCTAATTATGGGACTGTTACTAAACTGGGTCCCCTTAGAGGAAAGTTGGTTGTGCTAAAACTCTTGTAAGTCTCTTGGGTCTGTTTAGTAGATTACATCTTCTAGAGCACCAAATTAACTAATATGTGCTTCCTTAGAGATATGAATGAATCTCTCTTAGGGGAAACAACTGAGTAATTGTACCCCTTTTTGAAATGAAGTAGAGGGAAAACAGACAGAAAGGAGTAAAGGTCACAGATTGCCTCTGGTAGTGAGATTTCGGAAAAACAACTTCTGGCCAAGTGCTTGCTTAGGCTTTTAGTGAAATCTTGAGTCAGTAACTATAAATCATCAGCTCCTTGAAGATGATTATTGTTAAAGTTGATGGTATTTGTGTTTGTTTAGGTAAGGGTACAAAGGTAGAAAAACTGAGAACTCCAGTTCCTGTTCTGAAATGTATTTAACTCTTCTATAGTTAGTTGTCTGGCTCTTTTTTTTTTTAATTTTTTTTTATTTTTGGCTGCTTTGGTTCTTTGTTGCTGTGCACGGCTTTCTCTAGTTGCGGCAAGCGGGGGCTACTCTTCGTTGCGGTGTGCAGGCTTCTTATTGCGGTGGCTTCTCTTGTTGTGGAGCGTGGGCTCTAGGCGCGTGGGCTTCAGTAGTTGTGGCTTGCAGGCTCTAGAGTGCGGGCTCAGTAGTTGTGGCGCACGGGCTTTGTTGCTCCACGGCACGTGGGATCTTCCCGGACCAGGGCTCAAACCCGTGTCCCCTGCATTGGCAGGCGGATTCTTAACCACTGCACCACCAGGGAAGCCCAACTGGCTCATTTTTATCATTATCTTAGCTGACCCTCGTTTAATTTCCAGTTCTCAGAAAATGTCCTTTTAGCTTATGTTTAAAGGAAGAGGTGCCATCTCCTGGCGTATTGGGAAAATTCATTCACGTACACCCTACAGTGTACTGCTATGAGTTTTACCTTAGAGGAGAGAAATCTTGACCTAAATCAAGAAATAAGACTTTCATCCTGGTTGCATAAATTCTTAGTCTCTGATAGGTAATTCAGCTTACACTATATTTAATGTTACCTGAGATCTCTGTGCATATTTGATAATACCAAATAATAGGTCACTTAGTAATCAGAATACTTTGCAGAGCATTTTGCTGTGATTATAGACTTGAAGTGCCATGTTGATCCCATTTAAAAAGTACTGAGATATGGAATAAATTTAAATAGCAACTATAAATGTTTTTAGTAAGAGTATGTGAACCTTAAGGGCAGCTTACCTAGCCTTAGCCGTTAGGCAAAATCATACTGAAACATGTTAGTCTCTTTCTAATATGTCCTACTTTTGAAAACTGAGGAAAGAAATTCATCTTCAGGAAATTATTCCTTTAACCTAATTCTTTTCTGCTGAGCAGTAAACCTAACTTTGAGTCTTCTGCCCTTGAAAATGGGCATCAGCTCTTTCTGTGTCATTTCTTCTTGTCCTAGCCTGAATTGGAATAGGTAACTCTAATATAAATAATCATAAAATGGTTGAATAAAGAATTTCCATTGGGAAGTTGATGCAGGCATGAGTTGTTTCCTTAGTGGAAAAGGAACCTCTAAAAATAAGATGATAATGGGGTAGAAATGAAATAATCACTGTTTTCCTCTTTACTGACAGGACTGCCAGATACATATGAAACACTAAGTACAATAAAACTATTTTTTAAACATTTTTAAAGGGAGTTTAAAATAGCCTTGTTACTATATGTTTAATATAATTTAGTTATCTAATAATGGTCAGCCAAAATCATTATTTCTCTCTGTATTGTTAGATATCTACTTATTTACTATCATCTTCTGACATAAAGGTTAACCATATATATCAGTATATATATATCTGTATCTATTCAATGTTCTAGATTACAGGAATGAAGAACTGTTGCCTAATTGGAAAGTGCCAGCATTCCAGACTTCAAAAAATAAATCTGAAGAGGCTTCTCCTGTTTTATATATTATGTGAAGAATTTAGATCTTATATTGGTTTGCACAAGTTCCCTGGAGAAAAGAATTGCTCTGTGTATATCTCTTGGAAAATAAGACAATAGTATTTCTCCTTTGCAATAGCAGTTATAACAGATGTGAAAATAAATATACTTGACTCTAATATGATTATACAAAAGAGCATGGATGCATTTCAAATGTTAGATATTGCTACTATAATCAAATGACTTCATATTGACCTTTTTATCATGTTTCCTCCCTGTCAAGCACTAAAAAGTTGAACCATTATACTTTATATCTGTAATGATATAGATTATGAAAATTTCCCCTCAGACTCATTGCAGCAGATAACTTTTTTGAGTCATTGACTTCATTTTCTATTTAAAAAATTATGAAATATCATTCTGTCATTATATTCTAATTAAAATTGTTTGTGCATAATGCTTTGGAAAAATGGGTCTTTTATAGAGAAAAAAACTGGGATAACTGATTTCTATGGCTTTCAAAGCTAAAATATATAATATACTAAACCAACTCTAATATTGCTTCTTGTGTTTTACTGTCAGATTAAATTACAGCTTTTATGGATGATTAAATTTTAGTACATTTTCATTTGGTTTGTGTGTTTTTGTTATTGTTTAGATTTAAGGCCTTTATTTTATAATGATCACGTTGTTTTAAATGCAGCAGTAGCTCCTTCCTGGCTGGTACCTGCAGAACACTTGGCTTTAAACCCCTAAGTAAATGGTGATTTCTCTACAAACAGACCTCGCACTTTCTGTTCTATATATATTTATTCCTATTATACAGTAAAATACATCAGACTACATACAATAGTTTTGTATATTCTCTCTTGATCTTAAAGATTGTATCTTATTGAATAAAATATCCCACTGTGTATTATTTTTATATGTAAAAAGATAAGTTTAATACTGTATCAGGGTTTAACTTTTACTACTTCAAATCTTCCACAGGTTGTAATTTCAAGGGAATCATTTTGCCATTGTTAATTTGTTGAGTATAAGTCCACCAATGAAATGTTATGTAAATATTTTCAAGTTTGC